>NC_045959.1:41986584-42286584 GCF_010909765.2 Amblyraja radiata
CCCGACTGCATAATTTTGGCTTTCTGCATCGTCTTCTCAATTAACACTGGAACCCTGTTTATATCATGAGCAAACACTTGGGCAGGGTGGTGGCGCAGCGGTAGAGTTGCTGCCTTACAGCCCCCGGGACCCTGGTTTGATCCTGACTATGGCTGTTTGTCGGTATGGAATTTGTACATTCTTCCCGTGACCTGCGTGGGCTTTCTTCGGTTTCCCCCCACACTGCAAGACGTACAGGCTTCTACGTTAATTGGCTTGGTATTAAAACGTAAATGGTCCCTACTGCGTGTAGGATCGTGTTAATGTTCAGGGATCGCAGGTTGGCAAGGGCCTTTGCTACACTTTCTCTAAACTTGGCCCCATTATCCAAATCACTGATATAGTGGTGAACATTTGGGTCCCTAGAAACAAATCATAGGGCACTCCTCTTGTCACAACCCGCAACATAAAAATCACCCTCTCAATCAGTCTGAAGATGGGCCCTGACACGAAATGTCATCTGGCCATTTCCTACAGATGCTGCTTGACCCACAAAGTTCCTCTAGCCTTTTATCTTATGCACCTTAATTCTCAGTTCTTGTTTTATTAACCAGTACTCCGTCCAAAACAGCATGTTAATTCAAATCTCATGTGGCTCAGTTTTGTACAATAATGTCTTGTGTGGTAGTGAATCATACGATTTCTGCACATCTAAACCATATCTATTGGTTCCTTCTTGCCTGCTCTGCTTGTTATAACCTCAAAACAATCTTCAAAAGATTTCTCAAACTAAACATTTCTTTCATAAATCAAAGTCACTGTCCGATCCTATTATAAAGTGCTGGGTTATTACTTCTTTCATATTTTCCTTTCCACTGCTACCAAGCTAAATGGTCTGCTTTTCCCCATTTTCTCTTTCCCTCTTTTCATAAATATGAGGGTTACATCTCCTTCCTTCCAATTTGGTGGAACAATTGTAGAATCTGTGAATGTCAGAAGAGGATGACTTGGCATTGCTTCCAAAACCTTGGGATGTTGGTCATCAGATCGCACTGATTTATTAAATATCAGTCCAACAAACGTCTTATGTACAGAGTAAATAATGATCACATATTAAGGTCAATAGACTTATGAGGAATCAATCCTTATCAATTAATTAACAACTGTCCCAGACAAGATACGAAGAAAATACCAGTGATGCACATGTGAGAAACACGTTGAAATTCACCTGTTCCTCGCAAGCAAATCTATCACATATTACACCTCAATAAAAGTATCCAATGGCTCTCAATATAAATTCTCGATACAAACTGCCTCCACCATCTTCGTAGGGAGTCTCTTTCAAAGATTGAATACTCATAAAAGAAATACTGTTGCCACAGATCAGTTTAAGATGTAACTTTTTCAATCAATAGCAATATAATCTGGTCCTTCTGGTCTACACTCGGCCATTCCTTCAGATTCCCAAACAACAGAGTTCTCAAATTTCCCTCAGTGACCGCATTTTCAGATTATTTATCAGACTATAAAAATGAAAGAAAATGCACTTCCTGTGGACATTCAGAGCGTTCATACTTCCATGTTTTCTAATGGAAGTTTCATTATCATTTCATTTGATCTTCATCTATGGAAAACATAGCCAGCTATAACAAAGCAGCAATTGGTAATCCTCACAGATTTACTTTATTCTTAAAGTGGTGGCATATAATATGCTACTGTTGGAATATAGTAGGGCATTTTGTCATCTGTTAGTATGGTGGTTGTAACTTACTAGTTACCTTACAGTACAGAATTACTGGTTCCAAAACAATCTCTGGTTAATAACAAAATGCAGCAAAGGTATTCTACACCCTTTACTCAAAAACAAAAACAAATAGAAGAGATTACAAAATTATTAAACATATGTTTAATGGTTCAGTTTGGTAGATCTAAAGCAAGTGCAAAATATTCCTTCTTTGAAGACTCAGATGTATTCTCAGACCATCAAAAAATATTTAAGACTGAATTTTATTCTTAGTATTATATAAACCTGATGTTTATAATTTTTCAGAAGATCTATTTGATATTGTTATATATCTAAATTGAAAAATGCAAAACATGCAAAAAGGAAATATACAGAAGTCTGAGATTTCTATATAATGTTTAAGCGATGATGGAATATCTCATCATCTGGAAACTAGGAGGTACAAGAGGCTGTTAACTTCATTGGGGGGCAGTTAGCGAAGTGGAAAGATTTACATAGCTAAAGAAATAATGAACCAAAGCAATTTTCTCTCTATTTTGATATCTGGATGTCATAAACAACTTTCAAGAGGTATTCACAAAGAACTGCAGATGCTGGTTTGCAAAAAAAGACACAAAGTACTGGAGTAACGCAGCAGGTCAGGCAGGATCTCTGTTGCAGGACAAGCAACGTTTTGGGTCAGGACCATTCTTCAGTCTGGAAGAGTTGGGGGAGGGTCAAAACCTGGCAAGTGATAGGTGGATATAGGTGAGGGAGGTATTTTGATGGCAAAAGTTTTGACAGAGATGAAAAGATGAAAAATGTGAGAAAAGGATAGAAGAGGTGTGAAATATGAATCCACAGGAAGGAATATGTGGCAGGGGGAAGGGGAAAGGGAGAATTTGGTGCACATGCAGATGGTGTTATCCTCCTAAAATTGGAGAATTCAATGTTCATACCGTTGGGTTGTAAGCTACCCGAGTGGAATATAAGGTGCTGTTTCTCCTTTTTGTGTGTGGCTTCACTCTGGAAATGGAGAAGGCTCAGGACAGAAAGGTCAATATGGGAATGAGAAAATTCCGCTGTTTTTGGCAGACCAAGCGCAAGTGTTTGGTGATGGATGTGAGGGAGGAGGTACAGGGACAGGCGTTACATCCCCTGAGGTTTCAGGGGAAATTACCCGGGACTTACGGAGGGAATGGTCTCTGTGGAAAGTGGAAAGCGGTGGGGAATGGAAGATGTGACTGAGAGTGGCATTACGTTGAAGGTGGTGGAAATGTCAGAGAATTACGTATTGGATGTAAAGGTCTTGTATTCCAAAGCTACAGGAAAATAAATTAACAACATTTGCAGGGAACATTAATTTTATTTTAGCGGGATATTAGTTTGTTTCTCCTGCCGAGAAAATGCCCTAAAAATAGGAAGTTTGTTCCAAATATCCACCATTGTGTGTGAAAATCTTTCCCCTCTCACTTTAAAACTATGTCACATGGTTCTTGATTCCCCTACTCATGGTAAAAGACTCTGTATTTGCCCTATCTACTTCCCTCATGATCTTATAAGCCACTATAAAATCACCCCTCAGTCTCCTGCTCTCCAAAGAATAAAGTCCTACCCAATCTCTCCCTGGAGCTCAGGCTCTCCAGGTCTGGCAAGTTTACACCCTCGTAAATCTTCTGCAGCACTTTTTCCAGCTTAATGACATCCTTCTAATAGCAGGATGTCCAAAACTGGACATAATACTCTACATGTGGCTTTAACAACGTCTTGTACAAGTGTAATATAACATCCTGACTTATATACTCAATACTGTATGTGTAGGAATGAACTGCAGATGCTGGTTTAATCTGTCCATCTTCGATACTCAAGATCCTGCCTGATGAAGGCTAGTGTACCAAACATTGTCTTGATCAGCCTATCTACCTGTCTCTCTACCTGTCTTCGCAATCTACAAAATACCACCCACTTTAGTATCATCTGCAAATTTACTAATCATGCCTTGTACATTCTCATCCAAATCAGTTTAATAAACACGTTTATTATACCTTTTAAGTGTTTTCCGTTGGTTCAATTGCTTCAAGAATTTTTAAACGTTTTTAAATGTTTAATTGCTTTAATCATGTTTAATCATGAGAGGAATAGATCAGGTAGATGCACAGAGTCTCTTTCCCAGAGTAAGTGAATCAAGGACCTGAGGACATACAGTAGGTTTAAGGTGAAGGGGAAAAGATTTAATAGGAGTCTGAGGGGTCACGTTTTCACACAAAGAGTGGTGGGAATATGGAACAAGCTGCCAGAGGAGGTTGTTGAGGCAGGGACTGTCCCAACATTTAAGAAACAGTTAGACAGGTACATGGATAGGACAGGTTTGGAGGGATATAGACCAAACGCAGGCAAGTGGGGCTAGTGTAGCTGGGACTTGTTGGGTGGTGTGGGTAAGTTGGGCCGAAGGGCCTGTTTCTACACTGTATCACACTATATGCCAGCGTTTCTCAACCGGGGTTCACCAGAACACTAGGGTTCCGCGAGAGGCCGCTAGGGGTTCCAAGAGAAATAGTGATAAATAGGCTAATCATATGTAAATGCATTTTTGAGTAATTTTTGTGTTTAATTTCATATTCGTAGTTTTATTATACATGTACGGCATATTTAGCGACGTCTATTTAGCATATTTAGCTACGCCATATTTTGCCTATATGGTGCCAGTGTGAAAGGCCTTCAGTGGTCAGTGGACAGAAGCTGTACGTGACGGATTTGTGTAGCAGGTGACTCACTCGAGTACAGACGCATGCACGGTCTCCATCAGTCCTGTCTGTGCTTCCTGGCGTGCAGGTAGTCCCTCATTCACCCACGTTATTTAGTAATTTTTACCCATCATTTAGGGATGTTACATGAATTTAAAACATTCAAGTATGTTTATGTTTATTTTTGTTAGTTTTGAACAAACAGTTTGATTTCAGTTTGTTTTTTTTGCATTGTCAATTAACTTGAGAAAAACGTAAGTTATTTTTTTGCTTAAACCAGCTATCAGAAAAATTAATTATCTTTGCCTTATTAACTTTAAGTTTATGAAAGACAAAGAAAGAGATTAGTAAAGATATATGTTTAATAAGGAACTGCAGATGCTGGAAAAATCGAAAGTAGACAAAAAATGCTGGAGAAACTCAGCAGGTGAGGTAGCATCTCTGGGGAAAAGATATATAAAGATATAAACTAATTTTTATGTAGGGGTTCCCTGAGATGACAATTATTTCAAGGGTTCAGAAACATAGAAAATAGCTGCAGGAATAGGCCATTCGGCCCTTCGAGCCTGCACCGCCATTCAATATGATCAAGGTTCCGCAAGGGTAAAAAAGTTGAGAAACGCTGCTCTATGCTCTTTAATATTTGAGTTAATTTTATAATTGTCTGAAACACAATGAAATGCTCATAGTATTTGCTGTAGGGGACAACTCGTACAGTTGTGGTGAAGTCAAAGCGCATGGCATGGCTCGTTGTCAATATTTACACACCACTCTTGTGGGCAGGACCTGTTCTGCCCCTCCTCTTTATCCCATCGACCTTGACATCTCGCAGGGTCTCACAGTGGAGAATCCAGCTGTGCCTGCTCCAAATGTTGTTGTTGTCTGAATCATTCCTGGTCAATTTATCGTTGCGATGACAGATGGAATTTAATCCTGCTAAGTGCGAGGTGATGCATGTTGACAGGACTAATAAGTCAAAGACATATACAATAAATAAGAGAGCGTTCGGAAATATGGAGGAACAGAGGCACAATTGGTGTACGTCCAAGTATCTCCGAAGGTGGCAGCACAAGTAGATCAGGTGACTGAGAAGACATATGGGACTCTTGTCCTTATTAGTCAGGACATGGAATTGCAAGAGCAAGGAGGCTATAGCACAGAAAATACAGTCTCTTCCCCTGACACTCCTCAGGACGGTCCGCCCCTTCCTGTGCCATCGCGTCTTTATTGGAGCCGGCGGAGGTTTTGAACCGGACCTTTGGAGGGACCCGAAGCAGCCCCGCCCCCCCCCCCCCCCAGCAGCAACGCCACCAGCAGCCCTGCCCCAAGCAAACCCACCCCGTGCAGTCACCCCCGCGCAGCCCAGTCCTGCCCCACGCAGCCCAGCCCTGCCACGCGCAGCCCAGCCCGGCATGGGAGACCCAGAGTCGGAGACCCAGCCCATCCCACCCCAGAGTCATAGATGTCGCCGATGTCGCCAAACGGTAAGCGGAGACTCTGATCCTGGCAGAGGAGACTGACCAGCGCCTGCTGTGAGTCCCCATCGCACCGCCAATTCCAGCCACTACTCCTCTGGTCCCCTTCGCTGGCTCCTCCCCCTCCCTGTGATGCCCACTCTCTCCCATGGCTCTTCCTCTGTCTTTTTTTAGCTCACTCCCCCCCGCCCACGCACCCCTTTCCCCCCACACAACCCCCCCACCCACATAACCCACCCCCCCACACACCCCTCCCCTCCTCAGGCCCAAACACCCCCCGCCCACACACACACACACCCCCACCCCCCCAATACACCCCCCCGCACACCCCCCGCGGCCCACACCCCGCATCCCACATACCCTGCCGCCCACACACCCTGCCCCCACACCCCTGTGCCCCCACCTGCCCCACAGGCCATTTTTCAGCGGACTGCCGACGACTGTTAAGTTGCCGGCAGTCGCCTGAAAAACCGGGAACTGGAATAGCAACTGTCAGAGTGGCAGACATTTAACATTACCGGTCGGTTATCCTTGAAAATGACTGCTTACCTTTTTTCTTCCCAATGAGCCAATGAAATCCACGGATCAGCACCAGCTCCAACCTACGAGAACCTCCGACCTCCTGGCAACTCAGTAGAACCTCCTGCTGACCCCCCCTACGGCCCGAGAATTCTTGCTACTCTCCATGGCGGCTTCATTCTAGTTGCCGCTAATTTTTCAACATGTTGAAAAATTCACCATGTTGAAAAATTCACGGCGACCATAATGAGGCCGTGACTAGTTCCCAGAAAGCAGAAACTCCTCACGACCATGAAGGCGACTCCCCGGCAAGCACCCGCGAACATGTGGTGACCATGTGGCGACTGCATAGTCTCCTGCAGTTCCCTAAGTGGGACAAGCCCATTAGGCATTCCCTTATGGTACTGCTTATATGGTTTCTTCAGGCCTTTATGGTCAGTGTGCAGCATTTTTAAAGTTTACTTATCATGCTCAATCATTTCAAAGAGTATTGTGTTTTAAATAACAGAACCACAAATATTATTTACCCAGAATCAACTGTACGGATGGAAAATAATAATGGAAATGAATAATAAAAGGAAATTATTTTTGGATGAAATATTTTGTTTTGGATACGGTAGATGACCCTTAACAAGTCATGCTTCATTCAAAATTAGTTTGGCAATAGCTGTTAAATATAATTGCTTATTGATTAACGTAACATTCTTTCTAATTGGTCAACAGTGGATATATTTATTAAGCACAGCTGCATTTGCTTTATTAAAATTTCCAGCAGCATCTGGTTTCCTTTTACTGCTTCATAACCCTAGTTCAGGTAGTTACTGGTTCAAAATGAATAATTGCAAATGCTCTTCTACCTTGTGCAATCCTTTACAGAGACAAATGGTAATAACACATTTTAGTGCCGTGAGTTGCATTAAATAACTTTCTTTGAGATGCAGTGAACCGTAAAAGATCATAGTAGCACATGTAAGTATTAGAACAGTTGCACAGCGGTAGTGTTGCTGCCTTACACCACCAGAGACCCAGAAATTAGTCTGACTACAGGTGTTGTCCGTAGTGTTTGTACTTCTCCCTGTGACCTCATGGGTTTTCTCCGGGTGTTCCGGTTTTCTCCCACACTCCAAAGACGTGCAGGTTTGTCGATTAATTGACTTCAGCAAAACTGTAAATTGTCCTTAGTCTGTAGGATAGTGCTAGTGTATGGGGTAATTGCTGGCTGGTATGGGCTCGATGGGCCAAATGGCCTGTTTTTGCGCTGTATCTCTAAGGGCGATTCTTCAGTAAGTGTCTACTTTGAAGTTTCTGGGAACCCGATCATAAAACTTACATTTTTGCAACTTTGAATGTTGTTTCATATCTCTACTATGGGAAAAATATGTTTGGCACAATCTTTTAGAGAACTTAATACATTTTTTCCTCTACTTTTTCCAGGTTGCCCATTGCATTCAGTCATATCCGTCGCATTTTTATGATGAACAACACTGTAAAATATAACTGATTTAAGAATATAAAATCAAATTTTTGTCGCAGTCTTTCAAATTATAATCTTCCTCAAATAAACCACCAAAAAAAAACCTTTTTCAGTTACTGCAATGATTTTAAACCTTCTTAACAGTTTACTGCTGAAAAAAGGGTTCGATTTTCAGCAAGAATGCTAACCGTCGCATAACTTTTCACCAACTTCCTCTAAAACAATATTAACTTCAGATGAATAGGCAGAAGCATACTGTTCATTTATCAATTACAATTCATAATTATGGTCAGTGTTGCAATATTTTACACACACTATGAGCATAAAATACTCGTGTGACGGACATGACCCGGCGTGCAAGTTTGGGAGTGTTACGTGATGGGATGACTAATGGGTGATTCTTCAGTAACTGTCAACTTTGGTGTCCCGCTACTGATGCTGTAAATAAGGTAAATCTGTAATTCTATCCCATTTCTTCTTTTTCTATATTGCTAATAAACATAATCCTCATAAATAAAGATTAAACCCTAAATGAATAAAGTGGTTTTTTCCCCCCGATGTTTGATGCCCCCCCCCCCCCCGGAAAACAGTATGTCCCGATGGTTACTTGTGAAATTTCAAGTTGGCATATTTATTTAGTGGGGGATCTATCTGAAATGAAAATACATTTAAACGGTAGGTATTAATAATTAAAATATTTATCACCCTTAAAAAAACCTCTATTCTTGATAGGGTTAGGGGTAGGGCTAGGGTTAGGGTTAGGGCTCGTGTTATGGCTAGGGTTGGGGCTAGAGCTTGGGTTATAGCTAGGGTTATGGGTTTGGGTTAGGGTTAGGGCGAGGGCGAGGGCGAGGGCTATGACTAGGGTTATGGCTAGGGTTAGGGTTAGGGCTAGGACTAGGACGGAGGCAGAAGCGGACGGAGGCAGACGCTGCACAAGGGCCCGGTGAGAAGACCCGGGGACCTTATCCTCCGTGCCATCAAGGCCGGCTGAGGGAGGTATTAATCCGTCACTTATCCCCGATCTCCCAGACCCCAGCTTCATCTCCAGCTTTGGCAGCTGCAGCTCCAGCCGGACACAAAGGCCCGTTGCAGCCGTCGCCTCTTCCCGTGACCCGATGTCCTTCTCCACCACCGGGAAACCAGGGCTGAAGAAGGCTGGGCGTGGAGAGGGACATAGGGTCACGGGAAGAGGTGACGGGCGCAACAGGCCATTCTGTCCAGAGTTGGAGCTGGAGCTGGAGTTAGATGAAGATCGGGGGTTAAGTTACGGAGGTGGCCATGACGGTATGGTGGCCCAAGCCTTTACCCCAGCCTCGCCGGAAGGCCATGCCTGGCCATTTCGTTTCCCGATATGGCCAGGCCCCAGGTGGTGAAAATTGGCAGCCACACCTCTTCCTCACTGATTCTCAACACAGGCGCACCACAGGGCTGTGTGCTCAGTCCTCTCCTGTACTCCGTGTTCATGCATGACTGTACTGCTAAGCACAGCTCCAACATCATCTTAAAGTTGCTGACGCCACAACCATCCTGGGCCTCATCACAGACAATAATGAGACGGCCCATAGAGAGGAGGTAAAGGCACTAAACACCCGGTGCCAGGAAAATAACCTCTCTCTCAGTCAGCAAAACTAAAGAGATGATCGTGGACTACAGGAGACAACAGGGGAGTGGACACCTCCCCATCCACATCGGTGATGCTGAGGTTGAAAGGGTCAGCAGCTTCAAGTTCCTCGGTGTGCACATCACTGAGGACCTCTCTTGGACACTGCACACGGACATATTAACAAAGAAAGCCTTCCCAGCTCTTTTTCCTGAGAAGACTGAGGAAGTTTGGCATGAACGCCAGCACCCTCACAAACTTCTACAGTTGCACCATCGAGAGTCTGCTGACGGGCTGCATCACAGTCTGGTACGGGAACTGTTCTGCCCACAGCTGCAAATCACTACAGAGAGTGGTGAAGCCGGCACAGCACATCAATGGCAACTGTCTCCCAGCCATTCAGGACATTTTCCACAGGTGGTGCCTGCGGAAGGCACACAGCATCATCAAGGACCACAGCCACCCAATACACAGACTGATCTCCTTGTTACCGTCAGGCAGACGATGTAGGAGCATGGCTGCACGTACCACCAGACTTAAGAACAGTTTTTTATCATCATGCCATCAGGCTTCTGAACTCATAAACACATCATATGTGTTGATTATTTTATTTATTATTGTCTTTTAACTACCAATGTCACTTTTATCTTATCTTTTTTTACACCTTAATTTTATCCTTGTAATATCATTGCTGAGATGACCCATTGTCTTGTCAAACACATTTCATTGTACCGTTGACCCTATGTTAACCTACATATGACAAATAAAACTGAACTGAAAAAGCATGGAAAATGGAACTAGCTTTGATGTGGAATCTCTCTCAGCATGGATGAATAGGGCTGAAGGACTACTTTGCATGCTGAATGACTATAATTCTGATTACCACTTTCTTCTATGCCACTGTTCTTTCTCCGCTGTAGTACACACTCTTCCACTCAACTCCATGATGATATCTATCTTATATATTACTAAATCTCTGTTCTTGACCGCTTTTGGCCGTCTGTGCTGCGATTTCCGAGAGAACGCCACCACCTACGGCCGTCATTTTTGGTCACGTCGCTCAGAGCCCCCCTCCACCGCATGAAAAATTACAGAGATATTAATGTTTTTACAAAATTCACCATTCTCTCGGCTGCCCCTGCTGAAGGGAGGGGGAGGGACTATAAAACCAGGAAGTGGTGTGCCTCAATTAGTCTCTGCAAGATGGAGCTCTGTCAATTAGTCTCTGTCACTGAGCTCCGAATGACACTGAACAAATGTCTACATCACTGTGAGTACCCTTAATGTGGTTTGAAAATGAATATAGGGTTAGTTTGAAGTAAAAAAGCACTGCCTGCAAATGGTTGTTTGGGTTCGGGTTGAAGTAAAAAGGCACTCTCTCTTTTCTCTCTCTCCCTATCCCTCTCTCTTTCTCTCTCTCTCTCCCCCTGTCTCTCTCCCTTTCTCTCTCACTCTCCCCTCCTCTCTCCCCCCTCTCCCCCCACTCTCCTCTCCCCCCCTCTCTTCTCCCCCCCTCTCCTCCCCCCCCCTCCCCCCTCTCCTCCCCCCCTCTCCTCTCCCCCCCTCTCCTCTCCCCCCCCTCTCCTCTCCCCCCTCTCCTCTCCCCGCCCTCCTCTCCCCCCCTCTCCTCTCCCCCTCTCCTCTCCCCCCCTCGCCTCCCCTCTTCACTCTCCCCCCTCTCCTCTCCCCCCCTCGCCTCCCCTCTTCACTCTCCCCCCTCTCCTCTCCCCCCTCTCCCCCCCTCTCTCCCCCCTCTCCTCTCCCCCCCTCTCCTCTCCCCCCCTCTCCTCTCCCCCCCTCTCCTCTCCCCCCCTCTCCTCTCCCCCCTCTCCGTCTCACCCTCCCTCTCCTCTCCCCCCCTCTCCTCTCCCCCCTCATCCTTCCCCCCGTCCTTCCCCCCTCTCCTCCCCCTCTCCTCTCCCCTCATCCTCCCCCCCTCTCCTCTCCCCTCTCTCCCCTCTCCTCTCTCCACTCCCCTCTCTCCTCTCCCCCCTCTCCTCTTCTCCCCCCCTCTCCTCTCCCCCCCCTCTCCTCTCCCCTCTCCCCCCCCTCTCCTCTCCCCTCTCCCCCCTCTCCTCTCCCCCCCCCCTCTCCTCTCCCCCCCCTCTCCTCTCCCCCCTCTCCTCTTCTCCCCCCCTCTCCTCTTCTCCCCCCTCTCCTCCCCCCCTCTCCTCCCCCCCCGCATCCTCCTCCTCCCCCCCTCTCCTCTCCCTCCCCCTCTCTCCTCTCCCACCCCCTTCTCCTCTCCCCCCTCGTACCCCCTCTCCTCCTCCCCCACCCTCTTCCTCCCCCCTTCTCCTCTCCCCCTCTCCTTCTCCCCCTCGCCGCCCACCTCTCTCTCTCCTCTCCCCTCCTCCCCCCTCATTCCCCTTCCTCCCCTCCATCCCCTCCCCCACCGTCCCTCCATAAACCCCCCTCGGACCCTCCACCACACACCCCTACCCCCTTCCCTCCCCTCCCTGCTCCCCACCTCTCACCTCACCCCCCCTCTCAGCACACCCTCTCTCTCCCCCTCTCTCTCTCTCTCCCCTCCCTCCCCTCCCCTAAACCCCCTCCCCTCCACACCCCCTACCCTCTTCCCTCCACCCTCCCTCCCCCTCCCTGCTCCCCACCTCACCCCCTCTCAGCACCCCCTCTCTCTCCCCCTCTCTCTCCTCCCCCACCTTTCCCCCCTCACCCACCCTCCCTCTTCTCCTCCTCTCCACCCCCCTATCCCTCTTGCCCCTCTCTCTGTGTGTCTCTCTCTCTCTCTCTCTGTCTCTGCCCCTTCTCTCTCTGCCCTCACTCTCTACCCCCCCCCTCTCTAGATGTGACTGCAAGTTGGGGGCTATGCTGTAGATAGGGTGGTTATGGGGTAAAAGGAGCAAATTAATAATATTAATATAATATCAAGGGGGGTAATTAGCGTGAGTGCGGGGGGGGGGGGGAATTGTTAGTGTGTGTGACGCTGCATGCCGCCTCCCCCCCCCCCCCCACAACCGCACGTTGGGGGAACAGACCCAACAGGTCTGCACTTGGTCTAGTTACCTATATATCCAGATTCCCAACATTTGATGCTTCATCTCTATGATGCGGATGAGATCCACAAACTTCCCAAATTACAGTGCTTACAATGGGAAGACCTTTGATGTTGTAAAGATTATCCTCTTGTACATAATGCCTTGTATTTCATCTGTTATTGAGTTTTGCAGTGGAAAAACACTCAAACAAAATTAATTCTGCCCATTTCTTCGCCAAATTAACAGGCCTTTATAGGTGAACATAGGCGAGTGTTTTTTTGACAGGCAGATTGTTGGATAGAAGCTAGGGATAAAAAGACAGGTGTAAGCCGAAATAGGATTTTTTTTTTTTTAAACACTTGCTTCATGTAGTACTGGCCATGCTCTGTCCTGCCCCTCTTCTTTTCCAGCTTTATTTCCTGCCCCTCCCCTGCAATCAGTCTGAAGAAGGATCACGACCCAAAACGTCACCTATCCATGTTCCCCAGAGATGCTGCCTTACATGCTGACTCCAGCGTTTTGTGTCTTTCTTTTGGAAAAATAAAATACTAGTGGGCATAGCTTTAAAATGAGACGGACAAAGTTTAAAGGAGATGTATGGGACAGTTTTTTTTAACACACAGAGGGTGGTGAGTGCCTGAAACGCACCATTGGTGGTGGTGGTTGAAGCGGATACAAAAGTGGCATTTAAGTGTCTTCCAGATAGGCACATGGAAGTGCAGGAAATGGAGGGATACAAATTAGGTGCAGCCAGGTAGAGTTAGTGTTGGCATCATTTTATGTTCTATAAAATGATCTCTGTTCAATCTCTATAGTGATCCCTTTTAGAATTGTTCAATGTATGTCATCAGGTCCAGAGGATTTGTTGGCTTTTAATCCCCTTTACAAATCTATCTTCTTACCAAAGCTACAATTATTAAGATTAACCTCATTGGCTTTCACATAAAACATTATTAGGAGTAGACCATCCGGCCTTTCAAGCCTGCTCCATCGTTCATTAGGATCATTGATGATCTTCTACCTCAGGCCGTACCTTGTCTCTATATATCTTTACTCCATTAATGACCAGAAATCAATCTCTTTTTTGATTGAGCACATTGACTGAAACTATTGTGGTATAAAATTCTAAAGGTTCACCACTCAGAGTTGAGAAATTTCTCAACATCTCAGTCCGAAGAAGCTTACTTCCTCATCTGAATCTGTGCCCCTGATCCTCTGTCCTTATCAGGAGATGCATCTTCCATGCAATGCCCATTAAGCTCTTTAAGAACTTTATTGTTTCCATCAAATCTCCTCTCATGCTTCTAAACTTGAGAGAATATAGTCTCCTCAACCTAGAATTTTCTTCCGTGACAATTTATTCGCTCTAAGGTAAAGAGACCAATGCTGTTCACAATATTTAAAATATGCTCTCACCAAAGCCCTGTGATAAGATTGACTTACTTCTGTATTGAAAATCTTCTTGTAATAAAGGCCAACATAGAATTTCCTTCCGTAATTGCTTGTTGCACCTGTGTGTTGGTCATCAATGACTTGTACACAAGCACTCCTAGGTCTCTTTGGACATAAACATTATCCAATCTCACCGGTTAACATATTCTTTGATTTTTTCTGATGTTGGCACCAAAATAGATAACTTCACATTTTTCTGCACTGTATTCCATCGTCCACAAACTCCACTTGTCCATTTGCCCCTCAAGTCTCTGTAATCCTCTTTCTACTTACAACCCTACCTGGTTTAGTATCCCTAGCAAAAAATGTAACATTTGGTTCTCTCAATATAGACTTTAAAACGCTGGTACCTAAACCTTGTGGCACGCCACTAGTTACAATCTCCTAGCTTCAGAATGGTCTGTTTATTCCTATGAATAATGATTCTCAAAACATAACACAGAGAGATCTCACTTTAGAACAATGGATAGGAATTTGTATATTGCCCCCAATTCTATGTGTTCCAATTTTGTTGATCAACCTCATGTGGGAACCAACCAAATGCCTTCAAAAATCCAATACTTCACATCTATTAATTCCTCCTTTCCTGTTTAGCTAGTGAGGTCTTCAACAAACTTTCCACAGATTACTCAAAGTTGACTATCATTTTATTCACCTCTACTCAATCCTATTTTCCTTTGGTATTCTGGTTTTACATTCCTGACTTCAGCATTTTTCCTGCCATTGTCATTTGGTTCCCTGTTTTCTCTTTCTTAAATAATGGGTTCACATTTGTTACCCTCCAATGCACAAAACATTCTTGTCAAGTCCATTCTTGATCTCACCATGTTCTGGTTTTATATTCATGACCCGAGCATTTTCTTTCCCACTAACATTTGGTTGACAGGTTATGGTTCCCTGTTTACCCGTTCTTAAATAGTGGGGTCACATTTGTTACCCTCCAATCCACAATTTTTTTTGTCAAGTCCATCCTTGATCTCACCATGTTCTTATGCAGCTTTTCTAGCGGAGTTACTTAATAACAAAAGGGGAAGAACTATCATCGATTTTCACTGCTCAGAGAAGCAGCAGACATGATATAATGGTTCTGGAGTGAGATCTCTCTGTGATTATTGGTTGACTGATTAAATTATCTTACTGCAATACTGGAGATGCAGGTGCTCAGAGGTATTTTGGCACATGAAAAATCTGTTCTTTATTATTAATTTTATTTTTATTTCAATATTGCCTACTAGCATTTTAAGAATTTTACATTTACTGCTCAGCAAACTGAATGTTGATGTTATAACAACAAATTAGCTCGATGTCAGTTTATAATACAACCACTATTGTCAATAAGGTAATTTCCAGCTCCTTGGCTGATGTCGTATACAGCAGGCTATTTGTGGTATTAATTAAATCTCATTAGTTTAGCAAATGAAATGATTAATTAGAATATTACAACTATTCATCTTTGAATGTGTTTCAACTTATACTAATGGCATCATAATAAATGTTATATTAATTCTAATAAGTTAGTTTCATATCAATGCAGTCCTAAAAAAACTAAACTATCTAAAATTAAAATCTTACTTACATTCAGCTAAGATTTCAAAGAATTTCATTTGCATGCATGAGCAATTGCAGCTGGCATCATTATCAATTACACACACAATGACATGGAGACAGATAGTGACACCATGGCATCAAATTCTTTCAGGCCTCACTAAAAATAATGATTTTCAAATGCAAATACTGCACTTAAAACGTATGCCTTTAGGCTATCCAGCAGTCCCAAGAGGACAGGATAACTTAATTTACATATATTAAAAGTAAACAAGGAACAGTTAGTTAAAGTGACATCCTTCAAGTCTGTTTGTTATAACAAAGATTGTGCTGGATTACCTAATGTATGCATGGTTTTCATCGATCTGTGAAAAAGTTCTAGCTTTTAAATCATTAGCTAAGATATTTTACAAGGCGACCCTGTCTCTTTAAGAAATCAAGAAGCTCATCTGACTGTCCATTGCTTCCACAAACGTGATCTTGTTCTGGAGAGAGCACTTTGCACTCTGCCTTGAGCAGGCACGATTTTGATCTTAACTAGCAGCCACTTATTGAAACACAAGGGGAGGCAAAAAGAAGCAGCTCTCAGCTACAGTATATTTGCAGCTCAGAACAAGAACTTGGAGGGAGAGTAAGCATGACCACCAGTTAGGTCAGGGATATGAGTGCTGCTTGGTTATGTATCTTCTGCATGTGAACATCAGTACATTGTGTTCCTACAATTTTTTGCGCTCAGGGACCCAATAACGTGAACATACCAACTTGACTTGGTGATATAATGCGCAAAGCTATCCTTCTCCAGTTCGTGGCTGCTTCCCGTACCTAACCACCTTTCCACCAGACAACCCATTCCTTGACGGAAACTGTGGTTATCAACACAAGTGACGTTCTGGTGGCTGGATCATTAGCAAACAGCAACAACAATTTTTATTAATATGGTCCCCTCAATGCAATCAAAGCATTGCAAGGTGCTTCAAAGGAGTAAAGGGCCTGTCCCACCTACGTGTCCTTGGCACGCAAATTACGTGGCCGGTTTGAGGCATAAGGGCATCGTATGGCCGCGTGGGGCCTAACCACTTAGAAGGACGGAGGGGTATGTAGTTGTGCGCAACATCGCGCAGGGCTCCGAAAATTTTGTAGTGAACTAAATCTTCGCGCGCCAACGGCCTGTCACTGAACTGACGGCCAAAGTGGGACAGGCCCAAGACCCTGGCGCGACGCAACGTCTCACCTTCAACAGCAGCAGAAGCAGTCAAACAATCGGCAAACTCGGCCTGGGGCTCAAGGCCGTTGCGGTCCGGATCCACCCCCACTTCTACTCCCAGAGCGGGGCCAAGAAAATTGAAGATAGACACAAAATGCTGGAGTAACTCAGCGGGACCGGCAGCACCTCTGGAGAGAAGCAATGAGTGACGTTTCGGGTCAAGACCCTTCTTTTCAAACTGAAGAAGAATCTCGACCCGAAACATCACCCATTGCTTCTCTGCAGAGATGCTGCCGGTCCCGCTGAGTCACTCCTGCGTTGTGTCCATCTTCAAATGACTTCACGCGCTCCAGACGGCTGTGCGTAAGCATGAAATCGCGCCCGACCTTCGCAGGACCATCGTGGCTCAACGCGACCACGAGATCGCGTAATTGGCGTGCCAAGGACACGTAAGTGGGACAGGCCCTTAAGAGTAAACAAAACATAACCAACAGAAGAACAGATAGGGTTTAGAGATATAGCATGGAAACAGGTGCTTCGGCTCACCGAGTCTGCATCGACCAGCTGTCACCCCGAACACCTGCACACTTGGGCCAATTTACAATTTACAGAAGCCAAGTAACCTACAAACCTATACGTCTTTGGCGTGTGGGAGAAAATCAGATCACCAGGTGAAAGCTCACGCAGTCACAGGGAGAACATACAAACTTCTTACAGACAGCGCCCAGGATCAAACCCAGGTCTCTGGCGCTGTAAGGCAGCAACTCTGCCACTGTGCCACCCAGATATTTAAGAAAAAGAATGCTGAAAAAAACTCACAAGCGTCATGCAGGGTTTAGATAAGGAGAAGGCATTACACTGGTGATGCCAGACATTGCGGAGGAGGATTTGTTGAATCTGTTCGTAGACAAAAGTGCTGGAGAAACTCAGCGGGTGCAGCAGCATCTATGGAAAGAAGGAAATAGGCAACGTTTCGGGCCAAAACCTTCTTCAGACTGATGTAGGGTGGGTGGGTCGGGGAGAAGAAAGGAGAATGGAAGAGGAGGAGCCCGAGGGCTGAGGGAAAGCTGAGAAGGGGAGGAGACAGCAAGGGCTACCGGAAATTGGAGAAGTCAATGTTTATGCCGCTAGGATTTGGAATGGGAGGGGGAGTTGAAGTGCTGAGCCACCGGGAGATCAGGTTGGTTATTGCGGACCGAGCGGAGGAGTTCGGCGAAACTATCGCCAAGCCTACGCTTGGTCTCACCAATGTAGATCAGCTGACATCTACAGCAGCAGATGCAATAGATGAGGTTGGAAGAGATGCAGGTGAACCTCTGTCGCACCTGGAACGACTGTTTGGGCCCTTGAATGGAGTCGAGGGGGGAGGTAAAGCGACAAGTGTAGCATCTCTTGCGGTTGCAAGGGAAAGTGCCCGGGGAGGGGGTGGTGCGGGAAGGAAGGGAAGAATTGACCAGGGAGTTACGGAGGGAGCGGTCTTTGCGGAAAGCAGTCGGGGGGGGGGGGGGAGATGGGAAGATGTGGCGAGTGGTGGGGTCACGTTGGAGGTGGCGAAAATGACGGAGGACTATTTGTTGTATGTGACGGCTAGTGGGGTGAAAGGTGAGGACTAGGGGGACTCTGCCCTTGTTACGAGTGAGGGGATGGGGAGAGAGAGCACTGTTACGGGGTATTGAAGAGACACTGGTGAGAGCCTCATCTATAGTAAGGGAGGGAAACCCCCGTTCCCTGAAGAATGAGAACATTTCCGATGCCCTGGTGTGAAACACCTCATCCTGGGAGCAGATGCGGAGTAGACGGAGGAATTGGGAGTAGGGGATGGAGTCCTTACAGGAAGCAGGGTGAGAAGATGTGTAGGCTAGATAGTCATGGGAGTCAGTGGGTTTATAGTGGATGTCGGTCAGAAGTCTATCACCTGCGATTGAGATAGTGAGGTCAAAAAATGGTAGGGAAGTGTCGGAAATGGTCCAGGTGTATTTGAGTGCCGGATGGAAGTCAGTGGTGAAGCGGATGAAGTCAGTCAGTTGCGTGTGGGTGCAGGAGGTAGCACCAAAGCAATCGTCGATGTAGCGGAGGTAGAGGTCGGGATGGGGCCCTGGTACGCCTCGAACAAGGATTGTTCGACATACCCCACAAAGAGGCAGGCATAGCTGGGGCCCATGCACGTGCCCATAGCTACACCTTGTATTTGGAGGAACTCTGTTCAGTGTGAAGAATCAGTTGATTCTGTTCAGTCTGAAGAAGGGCTCTGACCCAAAAGGTCACCTATCAATTTTCTCTAGAGATGCTGTCTTACCCACTGAGTTACTCCAGCATTTTGACTCTATCTTTGATATAAACCAGCATCTGCAGTTCCTTTTTATTACATGATCAGTTGAATGCTGGGTTCAAGGGGAGGTCAAGGGAAGGTTTTTGGAAAGAAAAGGATTAGGAACAGAAGAACAGAAAATGGAACGTATTCGGTTGAGTATTCTGCCTGTCCAGGTGGAGACAAGATGTTGGCTGAGGAAAGAGGAAGTCGCATTGCAAGTGCTGGCAATGAATTTGACAATGTCTAAATGAATGCATCAGAGGTGGAGATATGTAAAGGGTGAATCAGAAAAAAGCGCAGTCATTCAGAGGTGAGCGTGATCACCACTGAAGGAAGAACTGTGGAAGTTAAAAGTGAAGGGGGAATGGGTGCAGGGAAACATGTCCATGTAATCATGAAAGAGTTAGAGGATTGGGAAATTGGAAACTTATAAACTCATTATAAAGAAGAGTCAAAGTATTGATCACGAGTATTGAAAAGTGTCATGGGATATTAACATAATGAAGCTATGGGATCAGAGCAGCCAGTTCGTAGACTACGGGAAGGATTTAGTTGTAAGTATATCAGGTATTGGGGCCACCGAGCCGTGGAGAAGTAAAGGTAAGCAACAACCAATTATCTTCATGTTCAGCCATGTAGCCTGAGTTCAGGGGGTCGGTCATACGAGGTCAGAGTGCTGATATTTTGCCTTTACTCTGTGCAGGTGGCATTGCCTTCAACAATGGCACCGCCATAATCAGCGGGTTTATTAACAATGATGGATCTTGAGAACAGAAGTCTGCAAATTCCAAAGGAGGTGATTTGAGAAATACTGACCATCTTGGATATATCTGCAATCATGGATGGATCCGTCTGAATTTGAAGGGTACAATTTCAGTTGCAATTCACATGGAAACTTTTAGAGACAAATATTTGTTGTGAAAAATGTGCAGCTTTGGATGCAAGAAGGAACATCCTTATTGCCACAATGATCTCATGTGACCACAACAAATCTGTCATTAACTTTTAATGATTTTTCTAATAGAAAAGTGATGCATTCCACAGGACTTTGTATTAAGGGACATCCATGATATCTCAGAACAGAGATGAAACAGGCCAGGGAGCAAGCCAGGCAAAAACAATGATGTAAGTCATTTCAAGCTTTGCCTTGTAAAAACTTCAGGCATAAATTTCAACAAATAAAAAACAATTACAGATGAGAACATAATTGGCCGTTGACAATTTCTTGTGCAAGAAACAATGACCTTCTGCTAATAGTACAAAGGGATATAAAATAAATTAGTAACTGATTGTTAAGTGAGACGGAGCTCTAGTTGAAATTGCTCCCCTAAAAGCTTAGTTTATAATTGAGTTTCAATGAATATATTTAATTCCTATTAAATGAACCATTCTTCATAAAGTTATAAAAACTTGATGATTTAACTGCTGTCGCAGAAATCTGTATTTCGGCTCAATATGAGATGAACAGGGTTTCTGATGGGTACATAAATATACGGTTCTGTCATTTTTGCAATGTATTTTCCCTTTCAGATAAATAAATTAAATTAATATGTACCTCTTCATTATGGCTCCATGTCTTTTCCTTCTCTGTTGCCAACTTTAACTGAAGATCTTTGACTTGAGACTTTACTATCATTAGCTCCTTGCAGATACTATAATATTTGTTTTGCAGATATGAGATCTCTTCCACCTTCATCTGTTGAAGCACCAACATATTCTATTTACTTTAATGAGAACATATTATGACCTAACATATTTGGCAGTCCTGGAGTATTTGTGATCAAAAGATATCTATAAATTATTTGCAATAAAATAAATATAGGCAATTATGGAAATTATAATTGAAAAAACTTGCTGACTTCTTGGTCTTAATTCATTTATGTGAACCTTTTCTTATATACAAGTGTTTAAAGCACCAAACTGATTAAGATTGCTTGCTTTAATTTGTGAGAGAAAGATAGAAAATAGTCATGCTAGCAGAGTAGACATTGGCATCCTGTAACCAAAATCGCACATACAATTAAAGGTGAGAAATGGGAGTTTTGATCAACATTTAATCATGGGATAACCGATCTGAAATATTAGTTTTGTGCCAGTTATAGGGTGTCCATCTTCAAATGCTCTTTCCTCAAATGCTCTTTCCTAAAAGAGTGAACGGTTTGTGGAGTGGAGGCAAGGAAGTTTGAATAGCATCTCATTTGTTCTGATGGTTCGTTCCACTTCAGCAGAAGCTTGCTGCAGGGAAGATTGAGAAAAGGGCTGTAGAAATAGATTTTATGGTTTGGTACTAGGCTGTAGATGCCTGGAATATTAATCCCAAAATATGAATTTTGAATACCACCATAACAGTTGGAAATGTAAGTGCAAGTAATTAAATAAACTTGAAATAAAACCATGTAAAAATCTGGTTCACTAATGTTCAGGGAATGAATCGAGAAGCTAGAAGGAGGCCTACATGTGACTCCAGATTCTCACCTGTCCTGTGAAATAATCTAGCAAGACCTCCAGCTCAACGGACATTCAGGGATAGAGGATGGACTCAAAATATTGGAGTACCTCAGCGGGTCAGGCAGCATCTATGGAGAAAAGGAATAGGTGACCTTTCCTGTTGAGACCCTTGATCAGACGGGTCTGATAGACTCTGGATAGACTCGGCTTGTACTCGCTAGAATTTAGAAGATTGAGGGGGGATCTTATAGAAACTTACAAAATTCTTAAGGGGTTGGACAGGCTAGATGCAGGAAGATTGTTCCCGATGTTGGGGAAGTCCAGAACAAGGGGTCACAGTTTAAGGATAAGGGGGAAGTCTTTTAGGACCGAGATGAGAAAAACCTTTTTCACACAGAGAGTGGTGAATCTCTGGAATTCTCTGCCACAGAAGGTAGTTGAGGACAGTTCATTGGCTATATTTAAGAGGGAGTTAGATGTGGCCCTTGTGGCTAAGGGGATCAGGGGGTATGGAGAGAAGGCAGGTACGGGATACTGAGTTGGATGATCAGCCATGATCATATTGAATGGTGGTGCAGGCTCCAAGGACCAAATGGCCTACTCCTGCACCTATTTTCTATGTTTCTATGTCTCAACCCGAAAGGTCACCTATTCCTTTTCTCCAGAGATGCTGCCTGACCTACTGAGTTACTCCAGCATTTGTGTTTATCTTTGGTGTAAACCAGTATCTGCAGTTCCTTCTTACACATTCATGGATAGACACTGCTTTGCCTACATTGCCCATAACTCCATAATAAATAAAACAAATTCTTGGCCCTTGTCTAGAACAGCTTGGGAGCAATTTATCAATATAATTATTTATTATGATTGTTTTATTTACCATCTGTATTTCACTTTGTTTCTTGATTCTGAGGTTATCCACCTCTGCCTCCAATTCAGATTTACGGTGGTTTAATTTAACCAGTTCCTTTTGTTGCTCCTGATATTTGTTTTGTTCCTCATTAAGCTCATCCCGTAAATACCTTATCAGATCATTTTGGTGTTGAACCTACAACACAAATGGTGAAGGCGGTAAGAGATTACAATTGTTTTTGCTGTACAAGGAACATAAGTATATTCGTAAATAACTTAAATTTCATAAACGTATTTTGAGGGCAACCGCGTAACTTTCTTCAATAGTATGAACCTACAAATCTAAACAGACAAATGACACTTGTGACAATAAAATACATATTCTGCTATTTAAAGCTTTGAAACAATAAATGGTACTATTGTAACAGTAGAAAGAAAGACTCCCATAGCAGCTTGCATTGAAGATTCTCAAAGCCATTGATACTGATGAGTTTTCAAAGTCCATTAACTTGTCAGCCAGGAAATAACAGAGGAGATGCTTAAATTACGCAGGAGGTGCTACAACAGGAGGGTAGACATTCAGGAATGGTTTCCATGAATTTATATAGATTATGCAGAAATTCTGGATGCATTTGTATAAAAAAATATGACCATGGAAACCAGCATGAGTTGTTTTGGGGTAACAGTAGCAGCACTGATGGTAGCCACATTTAGGCACTCAGAATGGTACAAAGATACCCAGCAGGTGGTTTTATTCCTCCATAGGAGAATGATTCTGAGAATAGTCAACCAATCATGAAAAATCATACCAATGGAAACTAATCAGAGGATGGACCTTGGGCAGATGGACAATGCATGTTTCGGGAATAAGCCATGCAGATCCAGTGGATGTATCTCTGGATTTAAATCCCCTCTGGATTTAAAGCTGTATGAGCAGTTTGCCAAGAAAAGTCAAGCATTTCACAGGGAAGCTTAAGAAATCACTATATAATCAAAATAGTCTGAGAGAGCTTTGTTAACTTCATTGAGATGCTCATTGTTAAATATACAATGCTGACTCTCAGCGACTGACTATTTTGAAACTGTTGATGATTAGAAGAATTTGGAGATCTCTTCCTGACAGCTAATTAAACCTGTACTGCTACTTCTCTCTGTGCTATTATGCAGAGCTGATGCTGTCAATGGAATCCCTATGGGTACACATCTTTATTCACAATTTCTGGAGGAGTACCATCAAAGGAACAATGCCTAGCAAGTGCAGTCATACTTTAAAGGCACCTCATTTTGAATCACCCTTGTGCTGCCACTTATGTGTATGTGAGCTGCCCTCATGCGCCTGAACACATGAAAGATCTCTGTAAGCACAGTTTTGCAGGAGATTTGCAAAATCAGTTGGAATCATAGAATCAGTAGGGCAAAGTACAAGGGTGGCCATTGGCTTAATGAGGCTGTGTTGTCTCGTTAAACAGCAATACCTTCTATTCCACTTCTCAAAATGATTTTCTTACAACACCCAAACAATTCTGTTCAGAAAACCCTGAATGACTCTTTCCACCACCACGACAGTCACTGAGTTTAAGATTACAACCGCCCTGCGTAAAAGTATTTTATCTCCCATCTCGTTATATTTATTTATTTATTTATTTATTTTTATTTATTTATTTATTTATTAGAAGTAGACATATTATAAAATGTAGTTACATATTATAGTAAAAAAAAACTTTTCATATACATCAGTCATACATTATTAAAATTTTCCATTATCAATTACTTCTGCTTCTAGTATTTTTATTTTTTATAGAAAGCGAGAAAAAGAGAGGGTAGAAAGTTACAGATAAAAAAGAAAGCAAAAAAACACAACAGAAAAACAAGGGAGGTGGAATGGGTTACCTGTAATACATCAATGGAGATAGGTTCGTAGGTTATAAAGTATAGCTTTTCATCTGTTCCTGAGTTCAAGTTTCAGCTGGGTCCTCGTGCTGTGCCAATCTATCCCTTCAGATAGTTAATGAATGGAGCCCAAATTTTATGGAAAAGATCTTGTTTGTCCATTAAGACAAGTCTAATTCTTTCTAAGTATAGGGTCTCCGACATTTCCGTAATCCACATTTTAATTGTGGGGGTTGTAGGGGCCTTTCCAAAATTTTAATATTAATTTTTTTCCGGTTATTATACTGTAATTGAGGAAGTTTCTTTGGTTTGTTGTGAGTGTTAAGCTTTGTTCTGATATTCCAAGTATTATTAATTTTGTGTCTGGGTCCAGTTTTGTATTAATAACTTCTGAAGTTATTTCAAAAATATCAGTCCAGAAATGTTTAAGTTTTATACAGTTTGCATACGTATGTGTTAAATTAGCCTCTAGATGTAGACATTTATCACAAATAGGAGAGATTTGTGGGAAGATTCTATTTAGTTTTATTTTAGAGAAGTGTAGTCTATGTAAGACCTTGAATTGTATTAAAGTATGTCTGGCATTTAATGAACATTGATGTATTTGTTGTAAACTTTCGTCCCACATATCTTTCGTGATAGGATGACCTATTTCATTTTCCCATTTGTATCTATATGGTTCGGTCGGTGGTACCTCGTTATTTAGTAGGTGTTATAAATATAAGCTATTAGTTTTTCAGTATTAGGATGCTTGTTCAGACATTCATCAAGAATTTCTGATTCCCTATTCCTGTAGACTTGTGTATTAGATTTAACATAATCTCTAATTTGTAGATATCTGAAGAAATTATTTGAGTGCAGTCCATAATTCAGTTGTAACTCTTGAATGAAAGAAAAGTACCTTTCCCATAAAGATGTCCTATATTTTTGATTCCATGATTTTTCCATTGTGTGAAACCTTTGTCCATAAAGGATGATTTGAATAAAGGATTATTTACAATGGGAAGGCAGAGTGGTATATTATTCAATTTTAAATCTTTTTTTATTTGTTTCCAAATTCGTATTCCACTATGTATTATGGGGTTTTCTTTATAGGTTTTTTTGTGCAGTTTTGTGGGGGCAAATATGATCGGTCCAATTTCAAAAGGTAGACAGTCTTCCTTTTCCATCATTAGCCAATCTGGTTGTTGGTCCATCTCTTCCAGCCAAAAATTCATGTTTTTAATATGGACTGCCCAAAAATAAAATAAGAAATTTGGCAAAGCCAGACCTCCATTTATCTTTGATTTACATAAATGTTTTTTACTTATTCTATGATTCTTATATAATATAATATAATATAATATAACAATTACAGCACGGAAACAGGCCATCTCGACCCCTCTAGTCCGTGCCGAACACATAGTCTCCCCTAGTCCCATATACCTGCGCTCAGACCATAACCCTCCATTCCTTTCCCATCCATATAACTATCCAATTTATTTTTAAATGATAAAAACGAACCTGCCTCCACCACCTTCACTGGAAGCTCATTCCACACAGCTACCACTCTCTGAGTAAAGAAGTTCCCCCTCATGTTACCCCTAAACTTCAGTCCCTTAATTCTCAAGTCATGTCCCCTTGTTTGAATCTTCCCTACTCTCAGTGGGAAAAGCTTTTCCACGTCAACTCTGTCTATCCCTCTCATCATTTTAAAAACCTATGTCAAGTCCCCCCTTAACCTTCTGCGCTCCAAAGAATAAAGCCCTAACTTGTTCAACCTTTCTCTGTAACTTAGTTGCTGAAACCCAGGCAACATTCTAGTAAATCTCCTCTGTACTCTCTCTATTTTGTTGACATCCGTCCTATAATTAGGCGACCAAAATTGTACACCATACTCCAGAATTGGCCTCACCAATGCCTTGTACAATTTTAACATTACATCCCAACTTCTATACTCAATGCTCTGATTTATAAAGGCCAGCACACCAAAAGCTTTCTTTACCACCCTATCTACATGAGATTCCACTTTCAGGGAACTGTGCACAGTTATTCCCAGATCCCTCTGTTCACCTACATTCTTCAATTCCCTACCATTTACCATGTACGTCCTATTTGATTTTTCCTGCCAAGATGTAGCACCTCACACTTATCAGCATTAAACTCCATCTGCCATCTTTCAGCCCACTCTTCCAACTGGCATAAATCTCTCTGTAGACTTTGAAACTCTACTTCATTACCCGCAACCCCACCTATCTTAGTATCATCTGCATACTTACTAATCCAATTTACCACACCATCGTCCAGATCATTGATGTACATGACAAACAACAGTGGACCCAACACAGATCCCTGTGGCACCCCACTCGTCACTGGCCTCCAACCTGACAAACAACCATCCACCATTACTCTCTGGCATCTCCCATTCAGCCACTGTTGAATCCATCTTGCTACTCCACCATTAATACCCAACCATTGAACCTTCTTAACCAACCTTCCATGAGGAACCTTGTCAAAGGCCTTACTGAAGTCCATATACACAACATCCACTGCTTTACCCTCATCAATTTCCCGAGTAACATCTTCAAAAAATTCAAGATTAGTTAAACATGACCTTCCAGGCACAAATCCATGTTGACTGTTCCTAATCAGACCCTGTTTATCCAGATGCTTATATATATTATCTCTAAGTATTCTTTCCATTAATTTGCCCACCACTGACGTCAAACTAACAGGTCTATAATTGCTAGGTTTACTCTTAGACCCCTTTTTAAACAATGGAACAACATGCGCAGTACGCCAATCCTCCGGCACTATTCCCGTTTCTAATGACATTTGAAATATTTCTGCCATAGCCCCTGCTATTTCTACTAACTTCCCTCAATGTCCTAGGGAATATCCTGTCCGGACCTGGAGACTTATCCACGTTTATATTTCTCAAAAGTGTCAGTACTTCCTCTTCTTTGATCCTCATAGTTTCCATAGCTACTCTACTTGTTTCTCTTACCTCACATAATTCAATATCCTTCTCCTTGGTGAATACCGAAGAAAAGAAACTGTTCAATATCTCCCCCATCTCTTTTGGCTCTGCAGATAGTTGGCCACTCTGACTCTCTAATGGACCAATTTTATCCCTCGTTATCCTTTTGCTATTAATATAGCGGTAGAAACCCTTCGGATTTACTTTTACCTTACTTGCCAAAGCAACCTCATATCTTCTTTTAGCTTTTCTAATTTATTTCTTAAGATTCTTTTTACATTCTTTATACTCCTCAAGCACCTCATTTACTCCATGCTGTCTATAACTATTGTAGATCTCCCTCTTTTTCCGAACCAAGTGTCCAATTTCCCTTGAAAACCATGGCTCTTTACAATTTTTACGATTTCCTTTCAACCGAACAGGGACATAAAGATTCTGTACTCTTAAAATTTCACCTTTAAATGTACTCCATTTCTCTTCCACATCTTTCCCATAAAACAAACTGTCCCAATTTACTCCTTTTAAATCCTTTCACATCTCCTCAAAGTTAGCCTTTCTCCAGTCAAAAATCTCAACCCTAGGTCCAGTTTTGTCCCTCTCCATAATTATATTGAAACTAATGGTATTGTGATCACTGGACCCGAACTGTTCCCCAACGCATACCTCTGCCACCTGACCCATCTCATTTCCTAACAGGAGGTCCAGTACCGCCCCTTCTCTAGTAGGTACTTCTATGTATTGTTGCAAAAAACTATCCTGCACACATTTTACAAACTCCAACCCATGCAGCCCATTTACAGAATGTGTTTCCCAGTCTATGTGTGGAAAATTGAAATCTCCCACAATCACTACCTTGTGCTTACTACTAATATCTGCAATCTCCTTACATATTTGCTCTTCCAATTCTCGCTCCCCATTTGGCGGTCTATAATACACCCCTATAAGTGTTGCTACCCCTTTCCCATTTCTCAGTTCCACCCAAATAGCCTCCCTAGACGAGCCCTCTAATCTATCCTGCCAAAGCACTGCTGTAATATCTTCCCTGATAAGCAATGCAACACCTCCACCTCTTGCCCCTCCAATTCTATCACACCTGAAGCAACGAAATCCTGGAATATTTAGTTTCCAATCACAGCCCTCCTGCAACCATGTTTCACTGATCGCCACAACATCATACTTCCAGGTGTCAATCCAGGCTCTAAGTTCATCCACTTTTCTTACAATGCTCCTAGCATTAAAATATACACATTTAAGAAACCCACCCTCTCTTATTCTCTGATTATTTTCTTTTTCTTCTCTCTCCCCTACATTTTGGGTCAGAGTGCTACCATTCTCTGCCCCCTGCTTCACACACTGACTGCTAGCTTTCCCAATTTGAGTCCCTCCCCCCAACCATACTAGTTTAAAGTCTCCCCAGGAGCCTTTGCAAATCTCCCCGCCAGGATATTGGTCCCCCTTGAGTTCAAGTGCAACCCGTCCTTTCTGTACAGGTCGCACCTTCCCCAAAAGAGGTCCCAATGATCCAGAAACTTGAATCCATACCCACTGCACCAGTCCCTCATCCACGCATTTATCCTCCACCTCGCTCCATTCCTACTCTCACTGTCGCGTGGCACAGGCAGTAATCCTGAGATTGTTACCTTTCCAGTCCTTCTCCTTAACTCTCTACCTAACTCCCTAAATTCTTCTTTCAGGACCTCTTCTCTTTTTTTACCTATGTCGTTGGTACCTATATGCACCACAACCTCAGGCTCCTCTCCCTCCCATTTCAGGATTTCTTGGACACGTTCAGACACATCCCTGACCCTGGCACCAGGGAGGCAAACTACCATCCGGGACTCCTGTCTGCGTCCACAGAATCGCCTATCCGACCCCCTGACTATAGAGTCCCCTATTACAATTGCCCTCCCCTTCTTTTCCTTACCCTTCTGAGCAACCGGACCGGTCTTTGTGCCAGAGGCCCGGCCGCTGTCGCTGCCCCCAGGTAGGCTGTCTCCCCCACCCTTACTCAAGCATGAGTACTTATTTTCAAGGTGTACAGCCACCGGGGTACTCACCAGTCCCTGCCTCTGCCCGTTGCCCTTCCTAACTGTGACCCAGTTTTCTGTCTCCCGTGGTCTTGGAGTGACCACCTCCCTGTAACTCCTTTCGATGACCTCCTCGCTCTCCCTGAGCAGACAGAGGTCATCGAGTTGCTGTTCCAGGTTCCTGACATGGTCTCTTAGGAGCCCCATCTCGACGCATCTTGCGCAGATGTGGACGTCTGGAGGGCACTCCGACTCCATGACCTCCCACATCTGACATCCAGAACAGTAAACTGCCCTGGCCCTCATTCTCCCCCTTATCCAAATACAATAAAGCCTTACAATTCCAATACAAATACAATACAAGCCAATCAGCTGCTTCCGCTGGTCCTCTTCCACCAATCAGAGGCTTCCACCAGATTCAGAATCCTTCTCTGGAAGTGAGATGGAACGTTGCAGATTTGGGTAACTCACACCTTATTCTATGATTCTTATAATCCCAGACAAAACTTGTAACGATGGAGTCGACTTTTTTGAAAAAAGTTTTTGGGATATATATCGGAATTAATTGAAGTAGGTACAGCAGTTGCGGTAAAAAAATCATTTTTATAGCATTAATTCTCCCAAGCATAGAAATGGGGAGTGTTTTCCAGTATTGAATATTCTTATGTAGTTTATTCAGTAAGGGTGGGAAATTTAGTTTAAATAAAGAGGTATATGTCTTAGTTACATAGATTCCTAAGTATTTAAATTTATCTTTAACTATTTTAAAAGGGGATTGTTGTATTGTATGTAAATTGAATTTTGTTATTGGCATGATTTCGCTTTTATTCCAATTGATTCTATATCCCGAAAACTGACCAAATTGAGTTATTAGATTTAATAGGTTTGGAATACTAGTTTCTAATTTTGTAATATATATTAGTATATCATCTGCATATAAGGAGATTTTATTCCTTGTGTCTCTAGTATTGTATCCAAATATTCCTGGATGGTTTCTAACGCTTTCTGCTAGGGGTTCGATTGCAAGAGCAAATAATAGTGGGGATAGTGAGCATCCTTGTCTACAGCCTCTAGAGATTAAATTTAGTTGATAACATTTTGTTTGTTAATATTCTAGCTGTTGGGATTAGAATATAACAATTTAACCCAAGTACAGTACTTCTCTCCTAGTTGAAATTTTTCCATCACCGAAAATAAATATGGCCATTCTACCTGGTCAAATGATTTTTCAGCATCTAACGAGATAATTGCTAGCTCTGCGTTAGGGATTCTATTGGAGTATATAATATTAAATAATCTTCTCAGATTAAAAAATGAATACCGTTTGGGGATAAACCCTGTTTGGTCAGGATATATTAATTTACTGATCACTAAGCTCAATCTATTAGATAGAATCTTAGTTAATATTTTCTGATCAGTATTTAAGAGGGCTATGGCTCTGTATGAACCTGGGTCTTCAAGATCCTTGTCCGTTTTTGGTATAAGTATGATTGTTGATTCATTTAGAGTTTCTGGGAGTTTCTGTTGAGTATATGCGTATTTGTACATTGTCTGTAGGCGTGGGGAAAGCAAATCATAATTTTTTTATAAAATTCCGAATTTAGACCATCGGGTCCTGCCGCCTTTCCGTTTTTTAAGGACTTTATTGATTCTTCAATGTCTTTTATCGTAATTTCAGCCCCTAGCAATTCTCTCTCTTTCTGATCTAGACCCGCAAACTTACAATTCTGTAAAAATGTTTCCATTCCCGTTGATTGTTCTGTTATTTTAGATGAATACAATTTTTGGTAGTATTGTAGAAATCTATCATTAATATCTTTAGGCAGTGTTAATGTTTCTCCCTTATCTGTTCTAATTTTGTATATTGTTTTTTCCCCATCCAATTTGCGAAGTTGACGCGCTAATAGTTTTTGTGGTTTAGTCACCAAATTCAAAATTTAATTGTTTTGTATGTTGATAAAGTTTTATAACTTGGTCTGAATAAATCTTGTTTAATTTATATTTCAATACTGCAATTTTATTGTGTTTTATCGTGGATGGTGCTGCTGCATTTTCTGTGTCTAATTGCTTTATTTCCATTTCCAGTTTCTGTTGTTTGGCCCTATTCTCTTTATTAAAAAATGATTGGGAAGAAATTAATGCTCCTCGTACAAATGCTTTAAATGTCTCCCAAAGAAGGGAGGCAGAGATTTCAGGGCTATCGTTAGCCTCAAAAACATTTTAATCTGTTTTACTAGATATTCATTACATGACTTATCTTTTAAGATTTGGGGATTAAATCTCCATTGTGACTGTGTCTCTGCCATTCCGTTTACTTTGATCATAAATGTTAATGGGGCGTGGTCTGAGATTATGATGTTATGATATTGTGAGTTATAGGTGAATGGGATAAGTTTTGAATCTACTAAAAAATAGTCTATCCTTGAGTAAGTTTTATGTACTGGTGAGTAAAATGAATATTCTCGGCCCGATGGATTTTCAATTCTCCAAACGTCCTTAATATTTGTGGTATTAATGTATGAATTTAAAAATTCACTTGATCGAGATTTTAGTTTTCTTTGAGTTGATGATCTATCCAAACAAGCATCCAATGTACAATTTAAATCTCCACCGATTATTAAGTTTTGTTGTGTACCTTCCGGGATATTGTTAAGAATTCTCTTAAAAACAGAGGGCTATCAAAATTTGGTCCATACACATTGAGGAGAGTCACCTTTTTTAAGTATAACTCCCCTATTATTATAATATATCTGCCTTCAATGTCTTCTATCGTTGATATATGTTTAAAGGGTATACCTTTACGAATTAGTATTGCAACACCTCTAGATTTATGTGAGAATGAAGAGTGGTACGCTTTAGCAATCCATTTTGCTTTCAGTCTATGTTGTGCTTCCTTTTTAAGATGTGTCTCCTGGAGAAATATTATATCTGTTTTCAATGATTTTAAATGAGCTAACACTTTGCCTCTCTTGATAGGTTCATTAATTCCCTTGACATTCCAACTACAGAATTTAATTCCCTCACCCCCAATTTTTATATTCATGTCTTGCATCTTGTGATTAAGTGGTAGAGCAGATGATTCAGCACACTCAACCCTACCTTATACTTAACATTCAGGTAGATGAATTTTAGGTCACGTCTGTTTTCCATCCGAACATATCTCCTTAAATAAAATATGCAATTCCATTCCAAATACAAAATATAATATGATCTAAGATTAAAAAAAAGGTGATAGCTAATAGGGTTAGTAAAGTGTGGAAAGTAAAAAAGAAAAGCAACTACAACTACAATTAGTGCAGTTAGTGATAGCCACCCTAATGTGGCTAAGCATCTATGGACTTCCGTAGCTTTTGGTTTATAAAAATACTAGCTCCGTGCTTTCCTTCAAAGGAAAGTTTCCAATTCGATGCATACAATTTGTGGGGGGGAAAGAAATATTGATTATATTCCATTAATGGTATAATTAGTAGTCTCAAATTGAAATATTAGTTTTGTATAATATAAACATTTATCTAAGAATAATCAAAAACGAAAACATCAGAGAGAGGGCCATCAAACATTTCTCATTATAAAATACCTGAATCATACTTTACTTATATTTCATACTTTTAATTAATTCTTAAATAATCTAAATAATCTTGTTATCATTAGTTAGTGTTAGTTAATATTCTTGATTATTAATAGTTGTTAGAGGTTAGAGGTTAGTACTGGAATGTTAGTATTATATATCCGTTGCAGGAAATATACCCAGTTCTTATTGCGAATTTTAGGCAACTCTTAAATATAATAGTTTAAAGTAGAGTTCCATATCTTCTCTGCGAGATAGCAGTGTCCGAGTAGGTGTTAAGAGTTGAATATTTTTCAATCTTTGATCTTGTCTTCGACTTTCTTGGCAAATTCAAATGCTTCCGTGTGCTTGTTGAAGAAGTATTCCTTCTTCTCGTAACTGACTCTCAGTGTTGCGGGGTATAACAGTCCATATCTCAGATTCTTTATGTTCTTCAGTATTCTTCTTGTTTCTGTGAACAACGCTCTTTTCTTAGCAACTTCCACGGGGTAATCTCTGAATACGCTAATCTTGTCTCCTTCATATACAAGATTTCTGCTTTTGCCAATTTTCCTCATCATGTCATCCAATACATGGTCATATTGGACCTTTACTATCATTATTCTTGGTCGGTCGCCCACCTTTGGGCGACCCACTCTGTGCGCTCGGGCAAGTAATGGCGCCTGGTCCAGGTTCAAAATTGTTTTCAGTACATCTGCAGCAAATTCACGGGGGTCACGAGTCCCCTCTCTGCCTTCCTGGATGCCCACGATTCTTAAGTTCTGACGCCTCTGTCGTCCCTCCAAGTTTGTACATTTTTCGGTTATTTGACGCAATAACTTTGATAGGCGTTGGTTCTCAGTGATGAGTTGTTTTGTAGTTGCGGTGCTTGTCTCAGCAAGTTCCTCAAGTTCTTTTACAATTTTGTGGTGTTGGTTTAATGTCTGGAAGATAGGTTCAAGTTTAGAATCAAATCTGGATTCCATCATATTCAGTTTTTCATTTACTTCTTCAACATTTTGAGCCATATTTCTTTCCATATCTAATTTCCAGTCTTCAAGGACTTCGTGTACAATCTCTGTAACATCTTCTTTAATTTGTTCTTTAATTTCTTTTTTAAAAGATGTCAGCTCCTCTTTAAAGTTCTGTCTAAGATTTTTAAGTTCCTCCTTAAGGAATGTTTTTAATTCTTCTTTTAATTCTTGCATCTCAGTCTTATACTTCTTCTTTGAGATGTCTTCTCGGGATGTTGTTAAACCTGAGGCCGAGGCTCCAGTTGGGCCTACCTCTTTAGACTTGCCGTTTTTTACCTTGTGGGGGGGAGTATGTTGAGTCGACATACTGCCGGTGTCGCGCGCCTGATGACGTCACGGGCTTAGTACAAAACAATCGGTCCCGGTTTCTGCAGGTAGGATCTGTCTTTTCCTCCCGTTTTTTCGTTTTTTTTCACGGAGCTAGTTGGCGCGAGTCTCTCCTACTCCATAGCGCCACGGGAAGTCCCCTCGTTATATTTTTTGACCGTCACTTTAAACTGGCGTCATTTAGTAATTAAATCAGATGCGAATAGAAACAGGTTTTATTTCTCAAATCTAGCAAAGGGAGGACACAGAGTTGCAATATTTATATTGATGCCAGAGCACTGGATGGTGGGCAATGCACGATCCATATGCTTTAAAAAGGAGCAGCTAATGTTAAGGCTAACATTAAGAAAGATAAGTTATCAAGGATTTTATTGAAGGTACAATCAATTAGGCTGATGAGGATATTGATATATTTGTGGACTTAGATATGTCTTTGCACAACTCCAAAGGAACTATCATGAGTTGGACATATCTTAATCTATACTGGCGTAAGACTGACCCATAACATGTCAATAAGGCAATATTTTTAGAAAGGTTTCTTAAAGTTTTAAAGTAGCTGAAGGATTTCAGTGTTTCATGAATTGTGGAGAGAGAAGCTTTAAGAAATATGAATGCATTTCATTAGATCTGAGGTTAGTGGAAGAGAGATCTCGTGATCTGGAATCATTGAAAAATAAATCTTGGAACATTGGCCCCATTATGGATGGGACCAGGGAGTACTGAAAGAGCATTTAATCATAAAAAGATTTGCAAGTGTTCTCAGTGTGGAACAAAATTATAAAAATCAAGAAATGCATTAAATACAACTCAGAGAATAATCTCACAAATTCTTTCACTGCTGATAAAAAACAAATAAACACAGATTCAAAACTGGTGAGGACAGACTCATTCCATTCTATAACTCACCTTAATGGGTATATTGTGCACCCAAAGATTGTAAAGCTTAAGGGGCTGTCCCACTTGGGCGACCTAATTGGCGAGTTTAGAAGAGTTTGAAAAACTGTCATGTTGAAGACCTCCTTCAACTATGTAGAGTGCCTCCTTCGACCTCCTTCGACTATGTTGAAGACCAGCTTCGACTAGCTTCGACTAACTTCGGGAAAATTGGCCACCGAATAGTGGAGAATGAAGACGACCTCCTTTGACCTCCCTTCGACTGTTAAGATGACTATCTACGACTACCCTCGATTACCTACGACTAACATGCCGACCTACTATGACTAAACCAACGAGTAAAAAAAGTATTGATTTTTTCCATGGCGACCTTTTTTTACTCGCAGGCATTTTTTAACATGTTGAAAAATACGCCGCGACCTAGCTGAGGCTTCGAGTACGCGGAGACCACTCTCGAGCATGAAGGAGAGTTACGAAGACCTCCTACGACCTCGTGTCGACCATGCTGCGAGTATGAGTCAAGGGCAAACTCGCCAGAACTCACGGATTAGGTTGCCCAAGTGGGACAGACCCTTTATGAATTTGAGGCATAATAAGTGAAAGTTTGATGCTTATTTCCTGTGCAATTAATTTACTGCAAGGCCAGTTTCAGATTTCTATAGATTGAGAATCGATTTGTAATATTCTTAGATGGAACTTCTGTGTAAGTGGTTCTGTGTAGCAGTGTGTAAGCCACTATTCTTTTTTCTTCAGCTTTTCTTTTCATATTTTCATCCCTTCCAAGTATATCTTCTTTCATATTTATTTCATATTTCTGGTCCTGCTGCATTTACAATACTTTATAGTCAGTTGTCATTGAAATAGGTAATATTCTGAGGTTAACCTTGATTTCCTTAATATTTGCACTCTTCTCTTATGTCACTCGTATTGTTTTTAAAGTTTAAAAATAGTTTTATATTACTTTAAAATTACTTTGCTTCTTGGTCCAGTGATTTTTTTTAAATTTAAATTAAATTGGGTTTTCGGTTTCATTTTATTCGTTCACGTGCTACATTAGGTGTTGGTATTTGATAAGTTAAAATGGGACAAGATATACACAGTAAATGTTAGGTTCCTAGAGATTGTTGTAAAACAGATAGCTCTGAGGGTATAAGTACGGTAATCGTTTTCTGAAAGTGGCAAACAGACAGAAGGTATTTGGCAAGCTTCCTTCACTGGTCAGGACATTGAGTACCGGAGTTGGGACATCATGTTTCAACCATACAACTTGGTGGACAGACCACACTTGGAGTATGGTGCCTTGTTCTAGTCGCACAGTTACAGGAAAGGTGTTATTAAACTGGATTGGGTGCAGAAAAGACTCACACGGGTGCTACCACAACCGATCGCTCGAGTTATTAGGGGAAGCTGGATAAACTGTTTTTTGTTTTTCTCTGGAGCATAGAAGGTGATAGTGGAATATGAAATCATGGGAGGTATGGAAAAGATTGATGGACAGTACTTCTGTTCAGAATGGGGCCGTCTAAAACTAGAAGGCACAGATTTATGATGAAAGGGGTAATAAATAGAGCCCCCTCCTCTACTCCCTCTTCACCTATGACTGCACACCTGTACATGGTACTAACACCATCATCAAGTATGCAGATGATACAACGGTGATTGGCCTCATCAGCAACAACGATGAGTCGGCCTACAGGGAGGAGGTCCAGCACTTAGGAGCATGGTGCGCTGACAACAACCTGGCCCTTAACTCCAAGAAGACCAAGGAGCTCATTGTAGATTTCAGGAAGTCCAGGGGCGGCACGCACCCCCCCATCCACATTAACGGGACGGAGGTGGAACGTGTTTCTAGCTTCAGGTTCCTGGGAGTCAACATCTTCGATGACCTCTCTTGGACCCACAATACCTCAACTCTGATCAAGAAGGCTCACCAGCGTCTCTTCTTCCTGAGGAGACTGAAGAAGGTCCATCTGTCTCCTCAGATCCTGGTGAACTTCTACCGCTGCACCATCGAGAGCATCCTTACCAACTGTATCACAGTATGGTATGGCAACTGCTCTGTCTCCGACCGGAAGGCATTGCAGAGGGTGGTGAAAATTGCCCAACGCATCACCGGTTCCTTGCTCCCCTCCATTGAGTCTGTCCAAAGCAAGCGTTGTCTGTGGAGGGCGCTCAGCATCGCCAAGGACTGCTCTGACCCCAACCATGGACTGTTTACCCTCCTACCATCCGGGAAGCGCTACAGGTCTCTCCGTTGCCGAACCAGCAGGTCCAGGAACAGCTTCTTCCCGGCGGCTGTCACTCTACTCAACAACGTACTTCGGTGACTGCCAATCACCCCCCCCCCCCCCCCCCCGGACACTTATTATTATTTATTCAAATCATTTGCTATGTCGCTCTCCCAGGGAGATGCTAAATGCATTTCGTTGTCTCTGTACTGTACACTGACAATGACAATTAAAATTGAATCTGAATCTGATTTAAAAGAGACGTAATGAGCAACCTTTGGGTAGTGGGTATATGGAACGAGGTACCAGAGGATGCTGTGGAGGCAGGTACAATTACAATGCCTAAAAGACATTTGGATAGGTACATGGTAAGAAATAGTTTAGGGAGATATGGAGCAAATGCAGGCAGTTGGGATTAGTTTAGGCAAACACTTTAACTGGCATGGACGAGTTGGGCTTAAGGGCATGTTTCTGAGTTGTACAGCTCCATAGTTTTATTCACATTGTTACAGAATAATATGATACCTGTTCATATATGCTTTCAATTGAACCTTCTTTAATCAGCTCTGTTCTGTAGATATTTTGGAGGCTATCTTTTTAATTTCATTGCTTATATAATTTTCATGAATCTCCACTGAATATTTAAGAATGACCACCTTTCAATTGCGTTGTTCCAGAACTACATGCACATTCTGATAATCATATAAGGAATGGATGAGATGGTGACACAGCCAGTAGAGCCACTGCCTCGCAGCCCCAGAGACCCAGGTTAAATCGTGATGTTGGGTGCTGCCTTTGTAGAGTTTGCATGTTCTCCTTGTGACCATGCGGACTTTCCCCGAGTTATCCAGTTTCATCCCACATGCTAAAGTTGATTGATTAATTGGACAGTGTGAATTTCCAATATAAATAGTAGTTAAGTATTAGAATCTGGGAGAAGTTAGTGAGAATGTAGGAAGAATAATTAGATGAATATAAGATTTGTGCTTGAGTGGTTTACATCCCAACAGTATGATCATTAAATTCTCCTAGTTCAAATGATATTCCCTTACCCCTTCTCTCTTTTATGTGTCCCCCCGCCTCAGTGTGCATCCATTTCTCCCATAATCTCCCATCCCTCGAGTCACCCTGCTCCTTTCCTTCCTTCATATACTACTCCCGTCCCATCCCTCATTTCCCTTTTATTTCCCCTCCCTCCTCTGCCTTCTGACCCCTTCCACCTATATGCCTCTCTATGGCTTTACCTTTCACTGTCTTCTCTCATTATCTGAAACCCCTTTGTCTCCTTTTCACCGTGAGCCTTTGTCACTGACACCACCAATTCAACCCCCCTCACTTGTATTCACACATCACGTACCAGGCTTTTTCCTGCTCCTACCTCACTTTTCCAGCTTTCTTCCCCCACTACAAGCAGTCTGAAGAAGGCTCCTGACCTGAAATGTCACATGTCCATTCCCTCCCAGATGTTGCTTGACCCACTGAGTTCCATCAGTGCACCTTTCTTCAGAACTTCACGTTGACTGTCTCAGCATAATCTGTCACTTTCTGGGTCTTTATTGATTTCATAACCTATATGGAATCCACATGTTTTCTGCTACGAAAACTATCTTGCATAAAAATTCACACCTTTTAATCTATCATTAATATATACTGATATATTGTTATTTAGATCCCCATTCATTAATTAGCTAATTTACTGTTCTAAACTTTTCTGAAGGGAAAGAAATTGCTCAACATCAAAAACATCAAAACCTGATAACATCAAAAAATCTGCCTGACCAAGGAATATGTCTACATAAATAGATATTCTCATGTTTATTTGTATGGATTATTTTCTTTGAAGAGCAAGCATATCACAATCAGATATGAAAATTGATTACCTGTTGCTGCAGTGCTTGGATCTGATCCTTGGCATTTCCTAGTTCTATCTCTGTCTTTTGGCTGTCTTGATGGTGGATTAGGATTTCCTGATGTTGTTTTGCCAAATTCAATTCATTTCTCAACTCCTCTTTTTCTTGCCTGGGTAAATAAAAAGAACAGCCAATGTTATGCCATTTAATGTTTGTGGTTAGGTACTGTGGGGTTCCATGGAAGCATGAGTGCAATGTGAGGAATAGTAGTTGTAATGATGTGACCCGAACACACATTAAGATACAACATATTTATTGAATCATTTACAGCATAGGATCTGCTGTACGTTACAGCTCCGAGCTGCCACATCTACTGGCTGGCGTAATGCAAAGTCTTGATAATATAAAGCACGTACTAGGTGGAGCTACCACTAACAAAATCGCCATATCTAATGGGAGGCCTACAAACCCGTCCGGCCCTCATGTGGTAGAAGACCGCCTCACCTCCTTTCGCGGGAGAAAAGACCGGGAAGAGGAGTGGAAGAACAACCGGCGACCCGATAGGCACAGTGGGAGACGAAACAGGCGAGCCAGGCGCCAAACGACAGTAGGAGGTGAGGAAATAGGATCGACTGTTCGGCACGGACTAGAAGGGTCGAGATGGCCTGTTTCCGTGCTGTAATTGTTATATGGTAATTGTTATATGACTGTGGGAGTGAGCACGAGGCGCGGTGCATCAGGATAGGGAGTCGCAGGACGCGGTTCCTTCACAGGAAGGATCTGTTGACGGTTGTGTCGACATCGACCAGATATGAACTTGGTTCTTTAGAAGGGCCATGGATGTGTCCTAGGCGTGCATGGCCCTTGTCGGTTTGCAGATGAACCACTTGTCCACGTGCAAGTGGTTTAAGTGGTTTGCTGGATTTGTCGAAGAACCGCTTCTGCGTGCCACGTTTCATTTGCAGTTGTTTCTGAACCGCAGGCGGGGAACGAACTTATGGCTGCAATAGCTGCTGGGAGACAGGCAGGGGAGCACGGGTTTGGCGAGACATCAGTCATTGGGCAGAAGAACCCAGTATGGGATCCCGTGCAATGTTCCATAGATTGAGTAAGTCCAGGTATACGTCGGATTATAAAGCACGTACTAGGCGGAGCTACCACTAACAAACACCAGGATTGGCTAGCATGCAATAGCCAATCTACAGTAGTTATAGCCCTACCTATGTTTGCAGAAATACTATTTATTCCATCATGTCTTTACAAGCTTTCTGCTGGTGTAAGTTATATTGAAATCCATTGTCCTACTCTCTTTAAACAGCACGAGAGATACAGCGTGGAAATAGTCCCTTTGGCCCACCGAGTCCGCGTTGACCAGCGTTTGCCCTATACACCAGCACTATCCTACACACTTGCAACAATTTACAATTTACAGCAGCCACTTATACCACAAATCTGTCATCTTTGGAGTGTGGGAAGAAACGGAGCACCCGGAGAAAACCCACGCGGTCACAGGGAGAACGTACAAACTCCGCACAGCCAGCACCCATAATCAGGATCAAACCCAGATCACTGGTGCTGTTAAGCAGCAAATCTACCGCCACACCACTGTGCCACCCATTGTATCAAAGTTTTGGTTTAAAATAGTACATTGGTGAGCTTCTTACAGGGTAACAAAGTAAATGCTCCAACAATCTGTTGCAAAAGAAGTATCTCTATCATTTTTGCTCGCACTCTCATGACAACAATAAATTGCAGATTCCTCGGCACTAAATCCAGAACCAGAGGAAATAATCTCCATATCTTATCAATATCCAACATTCAATAACCCCGCTGACATTATCAGTTCTACTGGAAATAAACCAATTATGCATTTGACATCATAGCTATAGTTTCGCACACCTGATAGTTTGCTAAGAACTCCACGTTTCATATTCTCCAGAGATTAAAAATGAATTGCTCCAATTATATTTTAGGATTTTACAGGTATAAACAGGTACATGGAGTAATCCACATTTTGAGAAAATTAAATATATAAACCCTGAGATAGACACAAAAGTTTGGAATATCAGCAGCATCTCTTGAGAAAATGGATTGGTGACTTTTCGGGTCGGGACTGTTCTTTGGACCTGAAAAGTAGTACCGACCCAAAGCATCACCAATCCATTTCCTCCAGGAATGCTGCACAAACCCGCTGAGTTACTCTAGCATTTTATGTCTATCTCTGGTATAAATCAGCATCTGCAGTTCCATTATAATATTTAAACCATAACGGATCAATTCAACAAACATTTGAAAATCTTTACGTACCTGCTTTCTGACTTTTCTGCCAGTTATCTTGGTTTACATCCATTATTATGCTGTGCTTGTCTTTCCTTGTCCTTTTCTAATACACCTCACCCATCTATGTTCTTCCGAGCTGAACTATCATCAACTCCATTCATCTCCACACTCACTTACTATGTAAGGAAATTGGTTACATATCGATTCAAGTGATCCCCACTAATTTTGTTAGTCACTTCACCACTTGGTACAATAGTACAGAACCTGGTCCTGATGAAATCATTTAAATAGGAAAATCAGACCGATAAGGATGGGAGATCCAACATTATCAGAATTCAGGATTAGGCTGTGAGCCGAGCATCGAAAATCTGTGTAGAATTTAACTTTCGTGACCCATGTCTGGTATCTACTTGAAATTTGGCACAGATTTAGATAAAATATAATTGAGAAGGAATTCATAACTCGTCAGTGTCAAAAGTTGCACACTAATTAATGAAGCTAATTAGAAAATTAGATCGAAAAAGTAAGCGGCATCTAGTGCTCAATGCTCATATTACTCTATGGGGAGCCTAATTCTGTGCTGCGGTCTATTTAAACAATATATTATTATATCATATGACTTGTAAATATGACTGGAGTTGTATATTATTATATATAATTATATTATATAAAAATAATATAATGAATATAATTGTGAGTGTGTATGTTGAGTGAGACTGCCACAGAGGTCCCGGGTTTCACCGACTCCTGAACCCGCCTAATTAATGGGTGAGGGCAGATCCTGTGCGTTCCCCCGTTTACTGATCCCCACTGACTGCCAGTGGGCAGATTGGGGGCCACGGCCATATTGGGACTGGGGCAGTGCCAGGCTGGGGGAAGGCTAAGGCATCTTCCACTGAGGAAAATGCCTAACCCTAACTCGCCCCCCTTCCAGAGCTGCCCACGGCTGGAGCTGGAGCCGCTTTGGGACCCGCTGCGGGCTCGCTGTGTGGCCGCTCAGTGAGTCCATCTCGGCAATCATGCATTTCTGGATCATCATGCTGATGTTGGTGGGGAGCAGCACTGCCTTGCACACCGCCCGGGCCGCCTTCACCACACCCATAGCGCATGCTCCGTCAGTCCGCCCGCTCGCACGCTGCAACACAGGCTGGCCAACAGCCCGACTGACCCCTCGCAGCACCCACGGGCCTACCGACAGCTCGACCGACCCCTCGCAGCACCCACCGGTGTGCTGACAGTCCAACCGACCCTTCGCAGCACCCACCGGCAGGCCAACAGCCCGACCGACTGACTGACCCAAACCCTAATCCTAACCCTAACTCAAAATTATCAGCAAGGTTAGCATTACCGTTATTCCTTCCAAACCTTGCTATTGTTTTGATGTAATTAGGAGGCAGCCATGATCTCAGTGTGCTCGCGGCCTAGCTATCATGAAACAAAGCGTGTGCATTGATTTGACAATTGCTACTCGGAAAATTTGAGCTTTTTCCCCATATTTTAAAAATATGTGCAGGTTTTGGTCTTGACGAGTTTCAGGTATGAATATATGTAATATGTTATATGTTATATATACAATATGTTATAAATACAGGTAGATACATGATTTGGGTCACAAAATGAAACAAAAAAGCACCTTGGCCCAAGGTCTAGATGTCATAAAAACCCATATGGTTCATTGATATTCTTGAGGGAAAGAACTCTAATGCCCCTCTCCAATATGGCCTGCACATAATTCTAGTCCTTCAGCATTGTCGTAAACTCTTAACTACTTTCTGAACTGAAGAAACAATATCATGAATAACAAAATCATCTTGCATCAAACTATGCAATAAATAGGGCAAAACACACCTGACCTTGTTAACCCTTGAAAGCCTATTTCATTGACATATGGAGACTAATGCTGGAATTGAGAGAGATGCGCAACATAGTCAAGCAATTCTGTAAGTTATGTTTATAAAATTATGCCTTTCAATACAATTTTCCGTATCAGTAGCCAAGGAAAGGGACTATCACAGGTTTTATTTGAACAGGCTTTCTTTAGGACATATTTGGTTGAAACAGATTCTATAACGATTGCCAATAGGGAAGTGTATAAACATTTGAAAAAGAAAACAAAAAACGAATCAGGGAAGGGACAGGTTGATTAGACCAAGCAATTAGATTTTTCAGAGTGATGGCACAGGAATAATATGTCATTTCATTCCAGGCTGTAATATTTTACTATTTGACATAAAATCTAATTACCAATAATTATTTCAATTGCTGCTTTTCTCAACATGTTATTCGTATAAAATTGATTTAATATTAAATGATATTGAAAAACAATGGTAACTGTCATTGTTGTGGAATTATTGATAGTGGTAATAAAAAACAATTAGCTGTAAGATTCTGGTAGCATTACCGTGCCCCTGAAAATGCAGATGTAAATGTTAATAAATTATAGGGTTTATTCTTCTAAAGTATGTTGCAGTGACTAATGAAATCATTAATTATTGAGTTGGGCATATTTGAACAGAACTGCAATCAATTAATAAGTTTCAATATAACTTATTTGTTTGCAATGGCGGATTCATCTTGAACAAACTTTTTAATTAATTTAATTGTTTTCAGTGTGGGCATGCCTAAACTGACCAATAACCAATGGAAAGTGACTGAAATGAATTTACAAGATGCAGGTCTCCAATGTGTCTATGAGGTTGACAAGTTGTGTGTTGCTTGGTAAATACAAAACTATTGCCGACACAGCAGAACAGGGATATTTGCTGAAAATTATGCCCCCAAAGTATGGCTGTAATATAGTCAATAATATGTCTATTTCTGCCTTTTTGCAAGGTGGCACACTGCACAGCCTCAAACAATCAGTTCTGCAAATTACCACGATTTCCACTCGCAGTTGGATTTTTGAACAACTTTTAATAGTTACAAGTGGGAGTAGAAGTTGAAGTAGAGAAATAATTTATCTTCCAAGTTTTGTGTCTATAATTTTCAATTTTCCTCCTTTCGCGGGAAGTAACATTGGACTAGCGGATAAAATAGATTGAGGTGTGGAAGGGGTGTAATTAGGGGATTGTTTCAATATATTTTAAGTATCAAAGAATACTCAAAGTGGCCAGAGTGGAGATCTTAAACAACCACCTCTGTTTCGGGCGAGAAATTCGAATTTCACTGTACCTTAATTGATACATGTGACAATAAACTGACCTTGAAACCTTGAAAACTTGAAATGAAATTTTCTGTCCTGGGCCTCCTCTATTGTCAGAGTGAGGCCAAATACATATTGGAAGAACAGCACTTCATATTTTGCTTGGGCACAACCCAGCAGCATGAATATTGATTTCTCTAACTTCAAGTAACCCTTGCATCCCTTCTCTCTCCTTCCCACCCCACCCTATTCGATGTACTAGTTTCACTGTTGGCCTGGTGGGTTTTATTTTCTGTATAATCCATTTTCACCTAGCTCACAGCCAACAATGAAACGTTTCCTTAATCATCGTTACTTTTTTGCATATCTTTTATTCAATTGCTCTATATCTCTCTACATCACCGTCTAAATCTCTTGTTTCCCTTTCCCCTGACTCTCAGTCCGAAGAAGGGTCTCGACCCGAAATGTCACCGATTCCTTTTCTCCAGAGATGCTGCCTAACCTGCTGAGTAATCCAGCTTTTTGTGTCTCTATGTTTTGATACATTCCTTTTCATGAGATCACGAAGCTGCTTTGCAGCAATGTTATGCTTGTGTTGTTGGAAATGTATCAGGCACTTTGGGCAAGACAAACCGCAATTTGATGATGACAAGACAATCTATGCATCAATGCACATTTTGTGATATTGAATATTGTAAAGGGTGCTGGAGTAAATTTCCCACGTATTCTTGGAATTGGTGACAAATAATCTTACATTATTTCAAGTTCAGTCTCCTAGGAAACATGATATTCCCTGCACTACTCATGTTTTTGGAATAGTAAACATACAAGCTTCTGAAGCTTCTGACTTCAATATCTACATGAAGTGCATTATGCCAATGTGATAAAGAAGCGAGTTCTGGGACTTACAACCTGAATGTCCATATGGAACTGAACGATTACCGGCTCTTTGGATGTAAACTAGTGGTTACAAAGGACTTTGAACAATACTTAATGGTGCATCACCTTTACAGTGCACTTGCTGCTAGAGTTTAAAGAAGAATCTTGAAATGCATTTGAAAACGCTCCACAACACCATGCCAATCTTCATCAAGGCTATTATCATTCATGATGGATAACTCACAGAACTTCATCTACAAAGAATATCTGCATGGTCATTTTTTTCTTTGGACAACTTTTAGATATCAGGAGAGAAAATAGATGTTTGGTCTTCATGACCTTGCTGGGTTTGGAGGAGGGACAGCAGATGGATGTGAAATCAGTAGAAGCTGCAACAGCTGAACTTAATACACAAATTACTGGAGTAACAATGTACTTAGAGAAGTCTGGAGAACTTGAACAGGTGACATCTCGGGCCAGGACATTTCTTCAGACTGATTGTGGTGCTGGGGGGGAAGAAAGCTGTAAGAGAGGTGGGTGAAGGCAGGACAAAGTCTGGAAAGTGATAGGTGGATACAGATGAAGGGGCAGAGGGTTTGAATGGCAGATGGTTGGATAAACGGTAGAGATCATAAAGACAGAGATAGAGAGGAAGAATTGTGAAGCCAGAGGAAGGAATATAAGTGAAAGGGAGACCTGGAGAGGGAGAAATGGGTGGGGCATAAGGAAGAGAGAGGGCAAAAAAGGGGGATGGGGGAAAGGTTTTTATAGGTTAGTTACCTAAAATTGGAGAATTCAATGTTCATACTGACGGGCTGCTAAGCCTTTTAACTACCCTTTCCATTTCCAAACTGATCTTTCTGTCCTTGGCCACCTCCATTGCCAGAGTGGGGGCACGTAGAAACAATAGAGGTTAATAATACTTCTAAATGCCCTCTTAATTGCTTTCCCTGATTTAAGGACATTCAGTTCCCTCTGAACACAAATGTTTTAATCTCTCATCATTTATAAAATACTCTGCCTTTCTATGTTTCTCTAGAAATTAGAGGTCATGGTTTTGAATGCTACTTTCAGAGTGGCATTGGCAATCAAAACCAATGTAATCTGTAGATGGACACACTGGTAGTGAAGGGCATAAATATTTAGTGAGGGGAATCTGATGCCCATCAGATGAACTACTATGTTCTGAATGTATAGTGGCCACAGATAACCCAATTAAATAATTGAAAGACAGTAGTTATAACAACTCAGCATTCCTCTTCTTCAGGATGCAAGCATTGGAATTTTCTCAGGAGTCATGTGGCGTATATTTCAGAGTATCTACTGTCATGGAAACACACATTTGTTTGTAACTGTATCAATAGATTCCCCCATAACACTGGGCAGAACTAGCCAGTGAATATTCTTCAACCAGCCAATGGACCTGACTCATTGTTGATGAATTAATGTCAAGTTAAATTACATTACATAGACATTCACTGACTAAACAAAAGTCGATGCATGCAATACTGCAGCTAGAAATCCAACCAACTGTTTGATGTGAAACCTTTTTGTAGATTAACCCTTATTAGTTCATGCCATTTATAATCTCCACTACACATATGTGCATGCCACCCTTTACATGGTATTACGGTACTACACAGCTTTACACTAGCAAGGTCAGCCTGGCTCTCTCTCACAAGCTACGCCGAGCAGGATGAGAATGGCTGGCAGTTTAAATGTTCCTGTTTGGTTATGGAATAAAGACTGATCTTTCACAATGTGTGGTGTTCTGGATCAATCATAAACACTTTTGTCAATCCAAGAATCCCCATGCATCTTGAAATCTCATTCATGTTATATGTGGTAAGGCAAATGGACATGATTCCTCATAACCTGTGTTATATAATCCATTGCATCTACAGTTCAATATCTCCAGATTAAACCCTCACATGTCATGATGTAAAGAAAATCCCTCTCATCTCCAAGATTTCTTTTTGTGAGGTTATAGAAAGGACGGGTAACTTTATTGTGGGATCTTTACACCCACTTTTCAGAAATAGTAACATTTCATTTGCCTGATGTCCCAGGCTCTAGCTCAAACATAATAATGGCACTGTGCTATGTAATGCAAAAACTAACATAGATATCTAAAGTTTTTTGAATAACACAATGTCTTTTAAAGTGTATATTCCCTCAGTTGTTTGCAACATTTGTAGCTCTGGCAGGACTGATCCTATTGCATGGCTAAGTTTCTTAATAGAATGCTGAGAATGACTGAAATTCAAATCACCACATAAGCATTTATATGACAATTGTTATAGGCAGTTATATTATGGTATAGAATATTCAAGTGATGACATATCGCTTGCTGCACATGCCTGAATACATCTTAAATGACCGACTGACCAAATGGTGCCAGCACAACAACCTGGCTCTCAACATCAGTAAGACCAAGGAACTGATTGTTGACTTTGGTAGGGGAAGGATGAGGACCCACAATCCTGTTCACATCAATGGTGGAGAGGGTCAATAACTTCAAATTCCTGGGTGTGCATATCTCCGAAGATCTTTCCTGGGCCCAGGATACCGATGCAATTATAAAGAAGGCACATCTACTTTGTGAGAAGATTTCAGAGATTCGGCATGTTGAAGAAAATTCTCCTAAACTTCTACAGGTGCACAGTCGAGAGCATTCTGACTGGCTGCATCGTGGCCTGGTTCGGCAACTTGAAGGTCCAGAAACGAAAAAGACTACAAAAAGTTGTGACTACTGCCCTGTCCATCACCGGCTTTGACCTCCCCATCGTCGAAGGGATCTATGGTAGTCGCTGCCTCACAAAGGCAGCCAACATCATCAAAGATCCACACTATCCTGGCCACACACTCATTTCACCATTGCCATCAGGAAGAAGGTACAGGAGCCTGAAAACTGTAACCTCCAAGTTCAGGAACAGCTTCTTCCCTACAGCCATCAGGCTATTAAACACAACAACGAATAAGCACTGAGCTCTGAACTGCAAAAGACTATATTATTATTGCACTATATTTGTTATTTATTGATCTTTTTTTTTTTCTCTTCCCCCGTTATGTACTATGTTTACATATTCACATATTCTGTTGTGCTGCAGAAAGTAAGAATTTTATTGTCCCATCTGGGACATATGACAATAAAACACTCTTGACTCTAAATGAATCAATATGATTGAAATCCAAAAAGATCCTTAACTAAAGCACAATTGTAAAGAACCTTCTATTTGCTGAATTGTTTTCATAACCACAGGTGCAAATCACAAAGCAAAAGAGGGTCTTCTGATCATTGATATTGAAGTACCAGCCTATATTATCTTGACAACTAGAGACAGTGGCTCAGCACATAGTTGCTGTCCTGCAGTGTCAGCAGCCCATGTTCGATCCTGCCTACTGGTGCTATCTGTGTGGAGTTTGCATGTCCTTCTTGTGATCTTGTGGGTTTTCCCTGGTACTCTGGTTTCCATTCCACCCACATTCCAAAAACATACAGATTGATTGTTTTTTGTAAAATGTCCTTTGTGTGTAGGATGTAAAACTGGGATAACATAGAACTAGTGTATGGGTGATTGTCAGTGGGCTGAAAAGCCTGTTTCTATGCAGTATTTCTAAAACTAATACTTTGAGAAGTAGATTTCCCTTTTCTCAATGCACAGGGGGCACAATAATGCTCTCTCCCTCAGTGGAAGCACTTCAATATCATGTTCAGTCTTGAATGATCTTGCTAAAAGTTTTCAGCAGCATTTGCAGGTGAAGTCTAGTTGGATTGAAATGAAGCAGAATCCTGCTGCATTCACCAGGTGGACCCAGCAAAGGAACATGAATGACTGGTATTGTGTGAGTAACTCTTCATTACATTTACAAAACTCTCGAATGCGATGGAGAATCCAACAGAGCAGGTAGCATCAGAGTGGTGTATCTGGATAGAGCCTCTCTTTGCCAATGCCTGACAACATCATTACTTACTCACACTGGCTGAACATGATCCCGTACCTTATTCTTCATCTCCTGCTCTTCTTTCTGCGGTAATGCTCCAGGTAAAGACAGCATTTTCCTCTTGCGACGTAGTGTAGAAAGCAGTATACAGCAATGAGGTATGAACACTCTGATTTTACGTGTGAAGATATTTTCAGATTATGAAATGCTTTCATATCTTGAGTTGCACATGTAATGGTGATCACCACTAACAGGGGAAAGGCCAACATGGGAAATTTCAGTGAATTATTGTTTCCCTTTATGTAGTGGCAGCATTCTAAAGAACTCGGCCATGACAACGATGTGACCTCTAATAAATGTGGCTAATTGCAAGTATTTCTGCATTAACCTGGAACAAACGTTCTAACAAATATCAGGTCCAAGAAGCTGCCTTTATGCTGATTGAGGCTTTGACAAAAGCAGGGCTTTCTGGCCATAAATGGCAACCCATATCCAGAGAACTCATGTGTTTGTGTAGAAGTTCCCATGCTTCCTGATAGTCATGTAGTCAATGATTCTACATGGAACATCCAGCAGTTCTCAAAAAAGTTATTAGAAAAAATTATTTTGCTTGCCAGTATTGTATCATAGCAAATGATAATGGACCATAACAGTTCAATAGATGCACAAGGAACTGCAGAAGCTGGAAGAATGCAAAACACAAGTGCTTGCGGAACTAAGCGGGTCAGACACGATTTGTGGAGAGAATGGACGGGCAATGTTTTAAGTCAGGACCCTCTTCTGACCGACCGGTGAAGGACCCCGGCCCGAAATGCTGCTTGGCCATTCACTCCACAGATGCTGCCTGCCCAGCTGAGTTCCTCTGGCACTTTGTGATATGACAGTTTACTGAATAGTTCTTCAACAGTTCATTTTACAGGTGTTTTTCCAAAAAAAAATCGCAAGAGCCTCGTCATCTATTTTCCACTCGAGAACACTAGTCTGATGTTTACATGTGTTTGTTGTAAACACCTTCTGAATTATTTTTGTCAGTCCACTATTTGAATTGTTTTTATTGTTAAATCAGGATTCAAATTTCCCGAGTGCAAATAAGTCATTTATACTAATTTAGCAAAAACTCAGATTTTTACAGAAAGTAGACATTTCACGTGTTAAATAGTAGTAACTGATTCTAGGCACAATCAATAACATTGAAAGAAAAAAATTATTTACTAATTCTATTAAAGATTCTTTTGATGGCGTAACAAAGTGAGTAAGAGGAAACCAATTAGTATACGACGGTGTGATGAGGTAGCCATCAAAGAGGTTGTGACACAAGATTATGCACTTTTAATTGGGTAAAATATATTACTGTAGATTAACCATTCTGTATGGTTAATGGGCAGAATCGTTAGAACTTTCTATTCAGAAAACTGTAGATATTCGAGCATTCAGTATTTTCAAGGATGAGATTAATAGATATTTGAAGACGCAAGGAATATATGCGGTCATGAAAGTGTAGTTGTGGCAGAGACCAGGCATGATTTTACTAAATGGTGTAGCATGAAGGACTAGATTGCTTGCACTTTTTCTCATGTTATTTTGTACTACGGACTGCAGACAATGCTAAAAATTGATGCTATCAACATCATGCTGTTTTGATTCACATATTCTTTTAAAGTCAGGAAGACCAACACCTTATTTATTTGCTTTCAACGTGAGGTGAATGCCCTCACCGCTGACTGCATCATTATCCTGGCTACTGCCTCTATGTACAGCTGCTGGGTAGAACATTCTCATCCTGCCTTATTTCTCTCTGACTGCCGTTTTACAAATCCCCTGTTCCTGCATGGTAAAAATTGTGGAAGATTCTTTCAGTTGCGTTGACTCTATTCACTCCACAAATTAAGCAAATTCTCTCTCATTTAAAAAACACCTTGAATCATCTTCGGCTAACTTTTAGATAATTTGTGTTGATCTATTCCTGAGTGTGTTAAAGCCCTGTCCCACGGTACGAGTTCATTCCAAGAGCTCTCCCGAGTTTAAAAAAAATCAAACTCGTGGTAAGCACGGAGAATGAACGTAGCGGGTACGTCGGAGCTCAGGGACGTCACTTAGCGGCTCGTAACGCTAACGGCAGGTACTGGGGAAGACTCGCTAACGGCAGGTAAGCACGGGAAGAATTGTGAAGATTTTTCAACATGTTGAAAAATGTCCACTAGAGCCCCGAGTACCGACGAGTGGCCATTACCGTAAATCCCCGAGTTCTATCAGGGCAAACTCGGGAGAGCTCTTGGAATGAACTCGTACCGTGGGAGAGGGCTTACCAAGTGCTGTGCTGCAGAGATGCTTCAAGGACTAACACGTCCCATCTTAAGAGATACTTATGAGAATGTGATGCACTTTTCAGATGATTTCTATCTGCTCAGATGGACAAAGCATTCTATATCAATATTAAAACAGTAGTCAGTTCATTTAGAGGCACGGATTAAAATAAATTGCTAAAGAACAGCATCGCTCATTGCTAATTGTGGGACTATGCTGTGTGCTTTAGTTTAGATTTACAGCATTGAAAGAGGCCCATCAGCTAGCTGGGTCCACACCGACCACTGATCACGCATTCACATAAGTTCTGTTACCCTGATTATGATTCACTCCCTACACTTTAGGGACCATTGATAGGGTCCAACTACAAACCTGCACTTCTTTGTGATGCGGGAGGAAACAGGAGCACCAAGAGGAAACCCACGTGGTCACAGGGAGAACCACGCAGCCAGCAATCGAGGTCAGGATCAAACCCAGGTCACCGGCAGTGCACAAAGCCACCCTGACTGTGTGCAAGCTGACTGTTACATTATCCCATATTACGGAAATTTCTCGGTTTACCTTTTCTGACTTAACATTGAATCAGCACTAATAATTAGATGTCATTCATCCTTCGGCCACCACAGATTGTGCTTGACCTAGTGAGTCCTTCCAGCAGTTTTTATTTTACTGCAGATTCTAGCATCTGCAGTCTCTTGTGTCTCTGTAACTCCTCGCATTTTTTTGCTGGAATTGCAAGGTCCTGTTTTGTTAGTTTTCATGTGTAGAAATGAACTGCAGATGCTGGTTTAAACCAAAGATAGACACAAAATGCTGGAGTAACTCAACGGGACAGGCAGCATCTCTGGAGAGAAGGAATAGGTGAAGTAGTGTGTTCACCAGCTTCATGGAATTGTAAAGGTGTTAGGATTGGTTGTCTTGATTCACATGAACAATACTAGAATAAGCATTACTTAAGGCTCTAAATAGAACTCTTGGAAGTACATTTTAAGGCAGCTTTCGAGAAGTTTTAAAGAGTTGGGACAACTTTCCTATAAGAGTAATTTAATAAAACTAATTCAGATGGTCTATATACAGTAATTAGATCAAGTTAAATTAGTTTAGGGAGCTGACAGGTGTAAGATTTATTTGGGCAACTAAGAAAATAAATAATTGTCATTTGTGAAACCAATAATGTACAATAATAAGCCCACCAATCGAAAATAAAGTTGTAAAGGAACAATAACTTACTTGTATTTGTTCATCTCATCCTCTTTAGTTTCAAGATGTTCTTTCAGCATTTTTATTTGCATATGCAATTGTTGTTGCTTTTGCTCTTGATGAATTACCTCAGATATTTTGTTATTTAGCTGCTTCTCCATAGCTAGCAAGTTGGACTCCACTAAAACCATTTTCTCTTCCCGATTTGCAAGCTCTTGAGCTATGATTAGACAGTAATAATTTGTAATACAAAAAAGTTCAAAAATACACATTTCTGAACAATTACTTCCAATAACATTTCATTATTTTAATATTTGATATTACAATTGGCAACCGACATCAAAGACCCACACCATCCTGGCCACACACTCATTTCACCATTGCCATCGGGAAGAAGGTACAGGAACCTGAAGACTGTAAAGTCCAGGTTCAGGAACAGCTTCTTTCCTACAACCATCAGGCGATTAAACACGACAACAAATAAGCTCTGAACTACAACAGACTATTATTATTATTGCACTATATTTGTTTATTTATTGAGTATGTGTGCATGTGTATATATACACACTGAACTTTTTTTCTCTCGTTATGTACTATGTTCACATATATTGTGTTGTGCTGCAGCAAGTAAGAATTTCATTGTCCTATCTGGGACATATGACAAGTAAACACTCTTGACTCTTGGCTCTTGACAATTGCATAAAGATAATGCAATTTTGCTTTTGTTCACTGCATTTTTCTATTCCTTTTCTTACCTGAAAACATTAGTTCTAACACAATTCATTGGTGTTTTGCCAATTGTTAAAGTAAGCAAAATGTTTGTGTGTTTTGACAATGAAGGATGTTAGGTTACATTTATGGGCAACAAGTTGAGAAAAACCTAACCTTACACATACATTTCTAACAACAGTATTTGCACAGTAGGCAAAGAGGACCTTTGGTTTTCCCTCCCCCATCCCCATCAAAGAGGATGTGTGCAGTGCTAGGTTGAAACCTGCCAATTAGTTTGCATGTTTTTACCCAAAATCAAATGCTGTCAACTTAAAGTTGTTTATTGTTGAACATTTTGCAATATTGGAGCATTCAGTTTGTAGTTCAGAAAGTAATTGCACAATACAAATTAGAGAACTATGAATGGTTCCTCTGCAAATCACTTCTGCAATGCATATTGTCTGACCATGAGATCATATTAAAAACCTGATGATCTACTTCCAGGTTAGATTTCAGCATAGGTGGCACAAGATATTGCACAGAAAGGAAAACATATTTAATAGGAGATTTGGAGGAAAATACTTCATGTAGCTTACAGTAAGAATAAAGCAATAGATGGCGAAAAAACATCTAAACATCTTAGCCAAATGTAGTAATAAGGTATAAGATTTAAGCATCATATCATAATTGTGTTAATTGTTGAAAGTAAAAAAGTATGCCATAAATGTATTTTTGACCATAGAAGAAATGTAAGCATATAATCACCTTTAAAATATTTTTATGCCCATTATTATTTCACCTAACAGACTCATTCATGTCAAAAAATGAAAAGCATCTTATGATTGAATAGTGATAGTAAAATGGAAATTAACATAAATCATTAAATACAACAAAATCAAGCCAAGCATACTCAGAATGTTTACATGATTTGTTATAGGGGAAAAATAGAGCATATAATTATCCGACGTTCATGATTAATACATGTCTGCTGTGCCGAAGTGTTTAAGCTTGTGCCTTAGGAAATCATACCAATGACTTTTATTGCTAAATATTTAACAGAGCAAACATTTGTTACTCATCTTATTGATGGCAATGCCAGGATAACAACTGTTTGCAGAACACAGGTTCAAACATGCAGGACCACAAATTCAGTCATGCAGCAGAGAAAGTCATTGAGCATTGTTCACACCTGAGCTGGCCTGTATGCATGTATGGGTAAGCAGTCTAATTGCTCTTACTGTAAGTTGGCTTGATCTAAGAATTTAGGTGATAACATGAGCTACATTCAGGAAAACCAGGTCATGAGTTTCAATGAAATATTAAACAATATTTGCCTGCAAGAGGTCCACAAATCATATTCACTCCTCATCCACAGCTACCCATTACCAACAACACCCTCTATTACTTTGTTATTTGAACTTACATGTCCTTCAATATATTTAACTCCTGCAAGCTGTTTTCCTCCAGTGGCCTTAATTTCAATGCCCTCCCTTTTCTTCAATGCACCCAAACCCCCAAATGGCTTTAGACTACTGTAACCAAGCGTCATTAGCTCAGGAGACACAAAAAGCTGGAGTAACTCAGAGGGACAGGCAGCATCTCTGGAGAGAAGGAATGGGTGATGTTTCAGATATAGACCCTTCTTACTAATCCTGTTTAATGACCTTTCCGAGCCCCCACTCCTCATCTTTACCATTTCTCTGGCTTCATTAGCTCAGTGCAGGCATCAATATAATGAGGCCCTACAAGTGTGCAGTGCAAAGATCCTAGAGCTAGGATCTTTGGTGCAGTGTACGCACAATGTTAATGTGCAGTTATTTTGTCAGTCAGTCTGCACCCTAAAGAGGGCACGGCAAATCTCAGAATGTCTCCCCCCATTTAATTACAAACATGTTACATGTCTTTATAGGTAATCGAGTTGGAGGAATATTTTCTTTAACAAAGCAATGATGTAATATGAATCATTTGTAGTCAAAATGGACAATTATCAAAATGTTTTAAATATTTCCCAACTGTTTATTGTAAACAAAAGATTACAAAATTGTTCATTAGCACCTCAATGCTATATGTTGGCCTGATCTTTAACCAAATTATTGCCTAACATTCTGATAATAATAATAATAATAACTTTATTTATAGAGCACTTTAAAAACAACCACTGTTGCAACAAAGTGCTGTACATGACTAATCATGAACAAAAAAAAAAATTATTACAAGACAATAAAAACAGTAAAAACACTAAAACAGGAGCAAAGTCTCATGCAGGATCAAAAGCCAAGGAATAGAAAAGGGTTTTAAGACTGGTTTTGAAGATGGACAGTGAGGGGGCCTGTCTGATGTGCAACAGCAGAGTGTTCCATAATGTCGGAGCAGCAACAGAGAAGGCTCTATCCCCTCTGAGCTTCCGCTTAGACCTCGGTACCTCCAGGAGCAGCTGATCAGCTGACCCGAGGCACCGGGCAGGAGCGTAGGGATGAAGCAGCTCAGAGAGGTAAGGCGGGGCGAGACCATTTAAAGATTTAAAAACGAATAAAAGAATCTTAAAATGAACTCGAAAGTACACCGGCAGCCAGTGGAGGGAGGCCAGAATTGGCGTTATGTGCTCCCTCTTTCGAGTTCCAGTTAAAAGGCGAGCAGCAGCATTCTGAACCAACTGGAGACGAGCCAGGGAAGATCGAGTAACTCCAAAATAGAGTGCGTTACAGTAATCCAGCCTAGACGTGATGAAGGCATGGATTACTGTTTCAAAATGCTGCCGCTCAAGAATGGGCTTCACCTTTGCCAGCTGCCTTAAATGAAAGAAGCTGGACTTAACTACCGCGCCTATTTGATGATCTAATTTAAAATCACTGTCCATCTTAAAACCCAAGTCTAAAACTGTTGGCTTCACATACCGTGCCAGGGGACCCAAGTCAACAGGGGGAGGTTCACGGCAGCCATTGGGACCAAACACTATCACCTCTGTCTTCTTTTTATTAAAACCTAGAAAGTTTAGGGCCATCCAGGGTTTAATGTCATCAAGACATAACAGAAGTGATTTGACAGAGAAAGCATCTTCCTTCCTCAGCGGCATATATAGTTGGCTATCATCAGCATAACAATGAAAAGAGATGCCATGCTTTCTAAGAATGGAACCCAGAGGAAGTAAGTACAGTGAGAAAAGCAGGGGCCCTAAAATTGAGCCCTGTGGAACCCCATATGACAGAGGAGCGGAGGAGGATTCAAAACCAGCAAGGCTTACACACATAGTTCTGTCTGCCAGATAAGACCTGAACCATTCCAGGGCACTGCCACAAATGCCCACTAGGTGCTGTAACCGAGATACTAAGATACCATGGTCCACTGTATCAAAGGCGGCAGAAAGGTCCAGCAGGACAAGAACCACATAATCACCAGAATCATTAGCTAGGAGGATGTCATTAAAAACCGATGTGGTCGTCGATTTGAAACGTTAACTCTCTTTCTCTTCCCTCAGATGTGGCCTGACCGGCTGAGTATTTCCAGCATTTTCTGTTTTTATTTTAGATTTCCAGCATCTGCAGTCTAGTTTTGATTCTCTATTTCACCTTAGCTGGTTTTGGTACACAGGCAGCAATAGTATCATGCTTTACTTATAATCCCTTTGGCAGCCTTACAACTGCCTAGGGCTATTATAGTGTACCTGGTGTTCAGACTGGCAAGTAATCTTGTGTCAAACATATTCTTTTGATATAAGATCAATAATAGATTCTTGTTAAAAGGCATTTTCTCATATGTTTTCACCCTGCCTTTCTAACAGGTAATATTTCCAGGAAGTACATTCATGAATTAAGAAAAGTAAAAGTGAAACTATTTTACTTTCTGAAAAACAATTTCCTGTGCACAACAATTCTAAATCAATACAACATCCAGATACTTATCTGGAATCAAATGTTAGTACAGGAAAAGCCAAATGTCAAATCATTATCTTGAATGGAGAAGATACAACGAACAGGTGTTAGATCAATTCAGCCTGTCATGTTCCTCTTTAAGTTGATCTAAACAAAGCTTTGTGAAAATCAGCACCAGATAAGAAAATAAGGAGCTTCCTTCTCCCAGAAAGGTCGTAGGTTTGTTAGATTAGGCCAGACAGAGATGTTTCTCCATGTGCGGATCCCAAAATCAGGAATATCGACACAAGAGAGTCACCAATGAACCTGACAGGGCACCTCCCCTAATAGAGACATGCAGCACGAAACAGGCCCTTCAGCGAAACTCATCCATGCCAACCAAGATGCTCCATCCCTTTTGGCCCATTTCCCTCTAAACATTTCCTATCCATGTATACAGTATATCCAAGTGTATTTTAAAGATTGTTATTGTACCTGCCCCAATTACCTCCTCTGCCAGCTCATTCTATATACTCACCACCCTCTGGCCTTGAAAAAGAAAGGCCAGAAAACATATAATTTGGATATGTAAGCAGCTTCAAAAATCGTTTTTCAATAGCAATCTAACAATTCTATTTGTATGTTTATCGTCTAATTTGGGGGGCATAGACAGGACATACTGGAAATACTCAGGATGTTTATCACTATCATTAGAAAGAAAAGAAAGTTAATGGTGTTGATGTTCTGCCAAGAACTTTCCCCAAAACATCCTGGCAAATAAACATGCCACTGGGCTGTTCCTGGGTGTATTCTGCAACACAACCTTGTAACCTCCAGCACACCTGCACTGTACTCATCAGCTCCTGAGTCTATCAGAGTAGAACCAGCATCCGTGGACTCCTCAACACTCAGGCAGGGAAATCTGCCTTTTGCGACTGCAGCAGTTGAGACCAGGTACAAGTACCTGGTGACGAGTGTAATAATAATAATAATACATTTTATTTATGGGCGCCTTTCAAGAGTCTCAAGGACACCTTACAAAAATTTAGCAAGTAGAGGAAAAACATGTAAGCGGAATTAAATAAATAGTAAAGACATGACTAGTGCACAAATTAAAGACAGAATTCAATTCAAAACACAATATGTGGCAATTCAAGCACAGATGAAAAGGGAGGGGGACGTGGGGCTAAGGATAGGCAGAGGTGAAGAGATGGGTCTTGAGGCGGGACTGGAAGATGGTGAGGGACACGAAATTGCGGATCAGTTGGGGGAGGGAGTTCCAGAGCCTGGGCGCTGCCCTGGAGAAGGCTCTGTCCCCAAAACTGCGGAGGTTGGATTTGTGGATGGTGAGGAGACCGGCTGATGTGGATCGGAGGGACCGTGAGGGTTGGTAGGGGGAGAGGAGGTCAGTGAGATATGGGGGGGCCAGATGGTGGAGGGCTTTGTAGGTGAGGACCAGGATTTTGTAGGTGATCCGGTGGGAGATGGGAAGCCAGTGAAGTTGTTTGAGGACTGGAGTGATGTGATGCCAGGATTTGGTGTGGGTGATGAGTCGGGCGGCTGCGTTCTGGACCAGTTGGAGTCAGTTGATGTAGGTGGAGCTGATGCCAAGGAGAAGTGAGTTGCAGTAGTCCAGTCGGGAGGAGATGAAGGCATGGATGAGTCTTTCAGCAGCGGGAGGTGTGAGAGAGGGTCTGATTTTGGCGATGTTGCGGAGGTGAAAGAAGGAGGTTTTAATGACATGCGGATGTGAGGCTCAAGGGAGAGGGTGGAATCAAAGATCACGCCAAGGTTGCGGGCCTGGGGAGATAGTGGTGCCGTCGATGGTGAGAGTGGGGTTATTGATTTTGCTGAGTGTGGATTTGGAGCCTATGAGGAGGAATTCTGTTTTATCGCTGTTGAGTTTGAGGAGTGTAGCTGGGTCATGTTGGCCGGTGTGGGCAAGTTGGGCCGAAGGGCTTGTTTCAACACTAACACTCTATGACTCTATGACTCTACAGTGGGCCCATTAAAATGATAGGACCGATCATCTATCAGGAATAAGCTAGGAAGAAATTTTAATAAAATTAGTTTAAATGGTTTTTGGAGCCACAGGAAAATGCAGACGCTGGAATTGTGAACACAACACAAAGTGTTGGAGGATCTCAGCAGAGCAGGCAGCATCTGGTGAGGGAATGGACGTGACATTTTGGGTTGGGTCTGTTCATTCAACTTATTTGTATTTATTTTTAAGTGTTTTCAACTGTTAAAATATAAAAATAATTAAGAATTAGAAGAATAAAGAAGAATTAACTTATTTTGTGAAAATATAATTTGACTAATACTCGTCCACTCACTCTCAGAAACATTCATTACAAATAATTAAATTCTTCTTTATTCCTCGGATTCTTAATTATCTTTATACTTTAACAGGTCCCGGGTAGTTTTGAATGTTGGTGAATGCTAAATCTATTCAGGAACATTCAGTAAGAACAACAGCTTTGAATGCCATTGAGTTGAGGTGGAAGGCAGGGCCCTATGTTTCAGATGGTTGAAATTTTGAACTTCTCTTGAAAGGCTGTTGACCTGAATTCTCAACTCCATTTTTCTCTCCTTCGTTGCAGAGAAGCTCCTGCATTTCTGTCTTTTTCTTCAGATTTCCAGTCTCCACAGTAATTTTAGGACCAGGCAGGATCCAGGCATATGAGCCAGGATTGGGTCTCGATAGGAATTAAAAATTGACAAGTCCCATGGTTTAGGTTGGATTGGGCTGGCTTTGCTCAAATAAATGCATTAATTGCCATTGCCTGATTTCATTCCAAAATTTTGACGTTTTATAAAAAAATTAAGTAATTAAAAAAAAATCAACTTGACCTGACACTCCAACTTTCTGCCTGCCAAAGTTTTCACTCCCACTGGACTGGAAAGGCCCCCTGCAATCCAATGGAACCTCGCTTGTACTCCCTCTATTATATTGATCTCTGGGTCAAGGCATGGTGTTGAATAAGTGAGTTCGGTGTTGAGACTGTGCATGCCCAGGTCATAGGTCACTTGCGGTAAGCATTCAAGGCAGGCAAGGTGGGGGGGAGCGCTGGCTCCAGCTCGGATCTGCCTGTCCCACCAGGTTGGCTGGCAGCCCTGGACTGGCGGGTTGCTGACTCGGCTCCAGTTCGGTTCTGCCCCTGCTCCCGGGAGCCCATTCCCCGGCAGGCCAGGGACCATCGGCTGCGCCTCTTGCCTTGTCCAGTGGTTATCGGTTGGCCCCCTCGGTGCCGGCGGGGGCCGAGCGCCATTCATCTGCAGGGATGCACACGGGTTGCTGCAGTGGCTCGGCAGGTCAGGCAACATTTCTGGAGAAGGGTCTCGATCTGAAACTTCATTCATTCCTTTTCTCCGGGGATGCTGCCTGTTCAGCTGAGTTGCTACAGCGCTTTGTGTCTGACCCCGTTGATGGCTGGTGCTCGGCTTTCGCCGGCGCCGGGGGGGTTAGCCGGCGGCCGCTGGGTGGGGCGGGGGGTGTGGCTGGCAGTCCTCGGCCTGTCTGGGACTGGGTTCCTCGGGACTTCTCTGCCCTGGCTGTGGGCCCGCTGCTCCAGGCAGGTGTCCCGTCGGTCCAGGGCTGTCGGTTGGCTCGGTGGGGCAGACGGAGTTGAGCTGGGGTTGGTGCGTCTTATCCGTGCTGGTTGTGGGCCTGTGGACCGCTGCTCAGGGCCTGTGTCCCATCGGTCCGGGGTTGCCCCGGATGTCTCCGGCCGCCCCCCAGGTGGGGATGGTCCAGTGGGGGTTCGGCAGCGTTTGCCGCGCCGGGGACCTGAGTTCAATCCTGGCTGTGGATGAGGCACGGGTCTGTGTGCACGCAGCTGCCGAGAAAGTCTCTCCACAGGTCCAGTCTCTCCCATCTCCCACTCACATCTGCCCCCTTTCTCTTGCTGTTACACCCCGCTCTCCCACTACCTGGCTCCACCGTTCCTCAGATTCAATATATTTTTACACATAAATTATGAATAAAGATAAGAATTCATACACAGTTTATACAGCCAGCACATCATTCGCTTTTTCTTTATCGCGAATGACCTTTGAAAAATCCCATGATTCCTTGCGTTTTTCGGAATACCAAACTCGCTAATACTCTGGCCAGTGCCGATCACACTGCTGTCAGAGTGGGGTGCATGGGTACTTACTTTGAGCAATGAACTAAGTTAATTGCCTCAAATCTAGATGTACTGTGGTCTTTGATGGCTGCCAATGGAAAGGAAAATAGGATGAAAGTAATTGTGGATAACCAATCAGCTATTGCTAGAAGAACACAAAAGGGAAAAAGGATCCAGAAGGGTCTCGACCCAAAAAATCACCTGTCCATGTTCTCCAGAGATGCGGCCTGACCTGCTGAGTTACTCCAGCACTTTGTGCCCTTTTGTGTATTAACTAGCACTTGCAGTTCATTGTTTCTCGCTTTTGCCAGAATTTGACACATGTTTGTAGATTAGGTTAAATTTGGCATTTGGGTTCAAAACTTAACTGATGTAAGGTGGCATGATGTAAGAAGTGCAGAAAGAAATGCCATGGGGAAATGCCATCTGGGCATAAATAGGCCACAAGTTATTCATAAAGTCTTGCTATTCATAAAGTTGTCACTTTTCCATCATTTTCCCAGTCTATACAGGGGATTGAGGATTTACAAATAGAAACATAAAGCCACTGCAAATGAGGTCAGATTTCCAACCAAGGCCAAATTCAACTTCTGCAACTGTGTAAAAATCTGGCTGTGGCTTACTGGTTGATCATGATACAGTATGTTTTGTTGCATTCTCCCAACAATTGGGAACATCAGATTCAGATTCAGATTCAATTTTAATTGTCATTGTCAGTGTACAGTACAGAGACAACGAAATGCATTTCTCGCATGAGGGGATCGATGAGCTCAGTAAGTAAATAATGTGCCAGTGATCAGTGTGGTCTCAGGATTAATTGTGTAAGAAGGAGCTGCAGATGCTGGTTTAAACCGAAGATAGACACAAAAAGCTGGAGTAACTGTGCGGGATAGGCAGCATCTCTGGAGAGAAGGAATGGGTGACGTTTCGGGTCGAGACTGAGGTTTGGCCCGCTGAGTTACTCCAGCTTTTTGTGTCTATGTCAGGACTAAGATCTTGGCTGTGTGTGAAGCAGCAAAAATGAGCAATCTGTAAAATTGTGAAAAGTAGTTACTTTTAATAAAAATTGATTTCTCTTGGTAAACATTTCAAATGTGCTTATAATTAAAGAGGGATCAATAAAAGGTGGTTGCAACTGAATGTGATTATGTAAAGCATTTCTGAAATTATATTGGTGTGCATCATTTGAGATTATCATATTATTCAAATATTATTTAAAATTTGTATGATGGCATCTATAAGTGTTTTATCAATATTGCAATCTCTTAAAATACATGACAGGAATAGTGCAGAAGGGTGTTAGTCGCCATGCATTTCCAAAAAACAGGCAATATGTTAAAATACTTCACCCTCCCCCACCCCTCCTAGTTTAATATAGTACTTTGAATAACTAAATTAAATCAATTTCCCTTTGTATCAATTCTTGAGTGTACTTATATTTAAGGATGATCAATTAAAGTGGCAAATTCACATAGCTGGCTAATTACTTGTCATAACGCTATAATCTACATGAGGACTTCTTAACATCAATGTTGTATACAAAGGTAACTTGCAAACTACAGTAGGCACAGCTATTGAACTATTTGAAATGATATGTATTTTATTCCAGTAAAGCCTACCCTTCTCTCTGTATTGTTGATGGAAAGTGTGTAGCTCCTGGTTCAACTGCTGAACATCAGTTCTTAGTGCTGTATTTTCTCTTTCAGTCTGAATCTTGTGAGTCTGCAAATCCTGTAGCTCTACTTGCAGGTCTGCCACTACGCTGTCCAAATCTTTCATCTCAGACATTTTCTCTTTGATATGTTCCTTGGATTCCTGGAGTTCGGCCTCTAATTTCTGTAGGAGTTGATCTCTTTTCCATATTGCCTATAACAGCAGGAATTAAATGTACTGTATTAATGTTCTCTTCAGCACAGAGCAATACTATTTCAAAAATTAAAAGACACAAGTCTTTCAAAATCAAATGGTTAATTATGCCCAGGATGGTTCATAAGAATATTCTCTTATTCAAGCCTATGTATCCCTATGCAATTGACAGCATAGGCCTATACAGTGTACAGTAATGATATACAGTGCAGAAGGAATGTTTTGATTGCAGAATTGCTTCTGGACCCCATGAAATCTCACGCCATCAGGTCAAACACACGTAAGGGGACCATTTCCTGATTTGCATCTACCATATTCTCTTAACACCTTTACATTAAGAACACATGGAAGAAGCACTGAAGAAGAGTAAGGACCCGGAATGCACTCAGAAGTACCACGACTGTCTAGACTGATCGAGTCTTGGAGGGTCTAGCTGCTACAAATGTTCTGCTGTAAATGATGAGTGATCCCACATGAAGAATATATGTACTTTACCTAAACCTCACCAATTTATGTTACAGATGCACCTTTCTGTAACACGCTGGGTAGGAGTAATCTCTACACAGTTCTTTTGTCTTATTTTTATAGCAAGGACATCCATCATTGCTTTGTGGCATCACCATGAAGACGAATGGCATAGATTCAGGACAGATTTTGCTGCTTTAAACTGGCTCTCAATTGTGTCATAGGCCCTGGCAATAGGCAATCTAAAATCTGCATGTCTACTGAGCACAAAAAAATTCCACTGCAATTCCTTTGTGGAATGTTACCTCTTCCTAATTTATACTCTATATTTCTAATCAGTGCCCTATTCTCTTAGCTAATTGATAACTAAAGACATTGAGTAAAGAGCATAAAAACACCAATACACTTTAATATTCATCTTTAATTATACCGGGTTCTCAATTGGATTATTTAAATCTTAACTTTTCATTTTTTCCTTTAATAAAAATACTTTGCACCACTCAGATCAGTAAGGTTTCTCATTTTGAACTGGGAATTTCAAATGTTTTCTCTTTATATTTAATTTTATTGTTTTTGACCATATTTGCTTCACTATGATAATATGAAAGCATTAACACCAACAATCACATTTGGAAAGTATATAATGTCTTCCTTTACTTTTCAAATGTAAATCCATGTTTCCCTATCATAAATAACCATATACAGAATCCAAAACTATTCCATATATATAATAAAAGAGAACTGACTAAAAGTTTGTTTCAAAAAAATAAAGGCAGTGAGAACATCAGAAAGAGGAAAAAAACTTCACAAGGAGTTGGGACGTTATCGTGGTTTGATTGAAGATATTAAATTATGGCCATTTTAACCATATTCAAAGTCTACTTACAGGATCCTGCAATTTTGAGATTCAAGCAGAGCTTCTGTAATGCATTCTCCACCTATTTACAGGCTCAAACGTTAAAAACAATGCTTTTAAACGTCAATTTTGTTTTTAAATGGTCGCTGTTTATATTTAAAGGGCATTTCTACAAGACAGCCATCCAAGCTCCTGCATTTGACTGCTGGGCTATAAAGGAGACCAATGAGAGCTGCCTGTACTGGCAGCACTTAAATGAGGCTTGAAGCTTAATTAGATTTGAACCTCTGGCCATCACGTTTGGATTAACTGAGACCAACTGCTGTTTTCCAGAATGTGCAATACCTAGACCTAGAAAATTGGCCATCCAGCACCTCATATTCCGCTTGGGCAGTTTGCACCCTAGCGGCATAAACATTGACTTCTCCAATTTCTGGTAGCCCTTGCTGTCTCCTCCCCTTCTCAGCTCTCCCTCAGCCCTCTGGCTCCTCCTCCTCCTTTCTCCTTTCTTCTCCCCACCCCGCCCATCCTACATCAGTTTGGAGAAGAGTTTCGGCCCGAAGTGTTGCCTATTTCCTTTGCTCCATAGCTGCTGCTGCACCCGCTGAGTTTCTCCAGCACTTTTAACTGTCATCCTTATCTGGAGTTGTTAAGTATTAGTATGAATGATATCAGGTGGCAACCCTGTATGAGGTGCCAGGCTAGCAAGGCCCAATACCTAAGAAAGCCTGAGACCAAATAACTCATAAAATATCTGATATACTCTGGCTAAATTAGCGCCACTATTGAATCTTAACTGAATTAGTAGCAAAATAAATACTTTGTCTCTGAAATTAAATCAGTTTTTTTTCCTTATACCTTAGAAAATCAAATCCACTGCAAATATTCTTGGAGGTCCTAATCAGTCACTGTAATCTGCAGATTAGCAAAATTATGGATTTACTGTGTATTGGTCCTTCACTGAAGTTGCAATGAGCATTTTAATAATTGTCTTTATCATATATGTAAACAGACCTGATCCGTTTGATTGCAGCTTTTCTGAGAATCTGCAAGGTCATTTTCAAGTTGGGTAATTTGCTTTAATATTTGTTCAAGTTCCAGGTTGTGTTTATTTTCAGAGCCTGCTGCATTCAGTTGAAGGGTTTTCGAGGCTTTGTCAAGTTTCTCCACTTCAAGTACACATTTCTTTCGTTCATCTTCAGATTTAGTTATTTCTGCTCTGAGATCGAGTATGGTTCGTTCACATTCTCCGAGTCTATTGATTTTTTCATTACAGACATTTTTTACCGACTCAAGTTCCTGTCAACCACAAGATAAAACATGAAAAAAAACAGAAAAAGGAAACATCACACAAGATATCGACCACCATTTTGTTAATAACATTGTGCAAGCCATCAGTAGATACCAATTGTAAAAATATAGCTATTAAACACGCAATAAATATTTTTACATTTTTTTGTAATAGGCATAATGATTTTAAATATAATCATTAGGAGACTAATGCCAGTGCAAAACCATGATAAAATTATTCATTTTATCAATGTCTGATCTAAAAATATAAGATTTCTTTAAGTGAGTTGTTATAGTTTGAGGCAATGTGAGATATTGGAAGTAGCTAAAACCAACTCGATGCATTGGCCACACCATTTACATTCTGCCTTAATTACTTTACAATTAAAGAGAGTAATTCAATGAGAAGGAAAATGAAGCAGGATGTAAAATCGTTTGCTGGTTACAACTGCTCAGTATCACTCCTATGAATATTATAAAATTAATCATACTCACATGACACCTATTACATAAATAGGTCAAATTTCTGGAATAAGTGTCACTTTTGTCATGAATTACACAAACACATCTGATCTATTTAAATATATTTCTGCTCCTACTAGAATTCTAAAACCAGGGGCCACAGTCTTAGAATAAAGGGGAAGCCATTTAAGACTAAGGTGAGAAAAAACTTTTTCACCCAGAGATTGTGAGTTTGTGGAATTCCCTGCCACAGAGGGCAGTGGAGGCCAAATTACTGGATGGATTTAAGAGAGAGTTAGATAGAGCTCTAGGGGCTAGTGGAATCAGGCATGGTTATTGATTGGGAATGATCAGCCATGATCACGATGAATGGCGGTGCTGGCTCGAAGGGCCAAATGGCCTCCTCCTGTACCTATTTTCTATGTTTCTATGTAACATGCCAGGAGTGGCAGCAATGAGAATTGTGGCTATTATTTTTGTTGTAGGTGTGGGTGTGGAGGACATCATTGCCACGTCACTTTCAATGAAGGTAACAACTGACAAATGTCAACATAAGGCTGACTTGCACTGCATTGTAAACCAATCAATATTATGCTCTACTCCACCTAGAATCAGATTGAAACAAATTTAAACAAAATCCCTTTCATTCAGAGCCCTCGTGGAGTCAAAGATGAAAGCCTTTCATCAAAACACCTTGGACAAGCTTTGACGTCAAAAATGATGCACAATATACCAAGATTTATCTTCTTCAAAGAATTAAACCAATATTGGAAAGATAAAATAACAATTTCAAACTTACATGCTTTTATACTTGGCTGGGAGTTAGCTCTCTATTTATATGAAAGTAGTAAATTTCGAAAGAACAAAACCCTTTTTAAATGAAATAGCTATTTTAAAGCATAACATGAAATAAATGGGAAGGTGCTTCCAAGATGAACTTCGAGAAAACATTTAAAGAATAATTGAGGCAGCAATGGCACACTTAAAGAAGTTTAATGCTATGATTCAGACAATGACCAGAGAAATAATTTTACCTTGATTTGAACCCTCACAGCTCATATAATCACAAAAGTTTGGCATTACATGCAGTTTAACAGGGCTGCCAACATTGGGTGAGAGTTGGGAGTGAGAAATTGCGAGAGACCAAGCCTGAGGGTGCGTAGCGACTGGGGGGGGGGGGGGGGGAGTGTGTCCACCCACCCATTCGTACGGAAACTTTGCATTTTTCAGCCTGAAATTGTGCAATAGGGTGCATATTTTAGCGAGTCTTTTAACTTACACTTGAATGCAATATATATGCTTTAAATTGGATTAGCTATGAATAAGGTTAGACTAAATTACATTCCTAATTACATTCCACAATAGGACCCAGGCTCTGATCAACACTTACAGCACATGATCTTAGTGTATTCATGTATGGAAATCAGGTTAAAATCAAACACTTGGCCCATGTTGACCAACCTGGGTCTCACTGCACACCTGGTACTACTCCTGGCCCTGACTCCAGTTGCATACCTTCTCTCATTCCTGTCCCTGAGTCCAGCCTTACACCTGGCCCCCTATTCCACCCTGCTCACAGCTGCTTACCTGCTTAGGTTCCCAGTGCTGAACACTCCCCTGTGACTGCACACCTAGTACTATTCCAGACCTTGACTCTGGATGTATACTTGGCCTTGCTCCTAGCCCCTTTGCCCTGACAATATATCTGGCCCACACATAAAGCCCCATATCTGACCCCCTGGAATTAACCTATTACGTTCAAGTCCACAGGTGCTTATCTAATCCAGTAATCCTTTACAGGGCACTTCACAGACCACATTTTGGATCACAAAATTTGCTACATTCATTGGCTTCCTTGTTATCTAACATGCTAGGTACTTTGTCAAAGAAGTCATCAATTGGTTGAACACAATTTCTCATCCATAAAATTATACTCACTCAGCTGTATAAGTATTCTGTTACCATTTCTTTCATTTTCCTAACAAACTGTCCAGAAGTCATTATCACCCCCAATATTTTCAGTACTTTGCTGTCTTCCTCTCAGCTGGGACTTTTCCGAAATGCAAAGTCCAATAACTATATATTTAAGCAATATTATTCTATTAAAAGTGATCTTGAGAGTACATAATATTTTCTGTGGTATTCAAACACAATGATAAAAATATCTTTGTTTTGATTGCACCTACCAACATGCATACATTATTACATTACAGTTAATATGTACAAAGGGCAAATTTTTGTTCCACTGCTCCCCATTCCCAATTACTTTTACATTGAAGTGATTGAAATCCAAGTGAAGTTTAAATGGCATCATAAAAGTAAAACCTCCAGAATGGATGATATTCATTACGTGGTTGGTTAGGGTCAGTATCAGCACAATTACTATATTAAACTTTGAATCTTCAGATGTCCTGGTTCAAGCTAAAACTAAAGACAAATAAAAATCTCCTCACACATTCCCCTGCAAGTATCTCTGTCACCTCTTTAAAATATGCCCCTTCTTTGAACAAGCTCTTAAATATAGCATCTGAATCTGTTTCCATCTGATTACACTCCTTGAGGATGTTCATCTACATGTTCAATTAATAAAACAACAAGATTGGGGACATTTCTATTCAATCTGTCAAAGGAATTAGGGGGGGGGGGGGTAGAAATAGTCAGTGAGGTAAGCAAACATAATAATTGAGTGGCAAATGACAATAGTGCCACCTTCCCAATATTTAACTGAAGGAAATAATGGGTTATCGGGGTGTATGTTGTGACAGACAGACTGACACCTTGCATGTCATTTTAATATTACACTTATCCCATCCCCCTGGATATTCCAGATTAATTAATTAAGGTTTTGTCAACTAATTACAAATCAGGCTAATTACAAATCAATAACATTAGCCAACTCTGAAACATGAAGTGCTGAGCATTGGGATCCAGACATCACGGACAACTGGCCTCAGTTCCCCTCTCACATCTGACAGTGTTCTCTGTCTGAACCAGGGTCTGTGGAGCGTTTTTGAAAGTGGGGAGGCTGAGCGATCATTGATCACTGGGCTTGGGAGCAACCGAGTGGGGAGAGGGTGTGGAAGTGTGGTGTCCCCCTCCCAGGGTAGGGACTTTTTGAAATTTGATGTATTAAAATCATGTTTTAGTGCATTGTAGAAGTATGATTTCAATGTTTTTTGTATGAAGTATTTTTAAGAGGTAACTTTTTAAGGGGTAACTTTTTCCACACAAAGGGTGATGGGTGTATGGAACAAGCTGCCAGAGGAGGTAGTTGAGGCAGGGACCATCCCAACATTTATGAAACAGTTAGACTGATACATGGATAGGACAGGTTTGGAGGTATGGACCAAAAGCAGGTGGCGTAGCTGGGACATGTTGGCGGATGTGGGCAAGTTGCGCCGAAGGGCCTGTTTTCACACTGTATCACTCTATGACTACATTATCCCTCCACCATGCATGAATGCTTCAAAATCAAGTGATCGAGTTTTATTGCCATATACTCAAGCATAGAAACATAGAAAATAGGTGCAGGAATAGGCCATCGGCCCTTCGAGCTAACACTGCCATTCAATATGATCATGGTATTCACCTAAAATCAGTACCTCTTTCCTGTTTTTTCCCCATATACCTTGATTTTGTTAGCCCCAAGAACTAAATGTAACTCTCTCTTGAAAACATCCAGTGAATTGGACTGCACTGCCTTCTGTGGCAGAGAATTCCACAGATTCACAACTCTCTGCGTGAAGAAAGTTTGTCCTCATCTCAGTCCTAACTGGCCTATCCTTTATTCTTAAACTGTGACCCCTGGTTCTGAAATCCCCCAACATCGGGAACATTTTTCCTGCAGTTACAGTAAGTGAAAATCTAGCAGGCAAGCAGGATGCTTTCTCCAACCACTCCCATTTTAAGTCCACTATCTTCCACCGTTTCTACCCAGTGCTTGGTAATTACTTCCAGCAGCCACTGGTTGTCCTCCAGGATGCACCGAGCCGCAGACTGATCTATGCCGGTTACCTGGGCGAATTTGGCACAGAGACTAACACAGCAGCGGCGCAATGCTTCCAACGCCACCGATGGCCCGTGACTCTTGCACTGAGGCTTCTCCATGGCCGGAGCTGAAGTGAGCGACTCGCTAGCCCGACAAACACTCGCCAGCCCCGCTCCCCGTCCACATTTGTCCCCGCCGCTGCTTCTGCTTCCAACACCTATGGCCCATGCAGTTGATATGAGTTTCGACAGAGCGTGAGAAATTTGTGATCAGCGTGAGAATTTGGCGAAATACGTGATTCTCACGCTCAATGCATCGGAGTTGGCAGCCCTGCCTCTCTATCCCCACCCTCTCTCTCTCCCCCCTCTCCCTCTCCCCCTCTCTCCTCTCTCGCCCTCTCTCTCCCCTCTCTTTCCCCTAACTCTCTCTCCCCTCTCTTTCCCCTAACTCTCTCTCCCCCTCTCTCCCTCCCCCTCTTTCTTCCCTCTCCCCCTCTCTCTCTCCTCTCTATCCCCCTCTCTTCCCCCCTCTCCCTCTTTCTCCCTCCCTCTCTATCTCCCCATGCAGTTGATATGAGTTTTGAAAATTTCGTTGATCACAGAATTTCGCACAGTGTGAGAAATTTGTGATCAGCGTGAGAATTTGGCGAAATACGTGATTCTCACTTTGAATGCATGGGAGTTGGCAGCCCTTCCTCTCTATCCCCCCTCTCTCTCTCTCTCCCTCACTCTCCCCCCTCTCTCCCTCCCACCTCACTCTCCTCCCCTCTCTTCTGCTCTCTCTCTCCTCTCACCCCTTCTCTCCCCTCTCTATCTCACCCCTCCCCCTCACTCTCCTCTCTCTCTCCCTCTCTCTCCTCTCACCCCCCACTCTCCCGTCTCCCCCCCTCTTTCTCTCTCTCTCTCTCTCTTCCCTTCACCCTCCCCTTCTCTCCCCTCTCCCTCCCCTTTCTCTCCGCCCTCTCTCTCCCCCTCTCTTCCCCTATCTCCCTCCCACCTCACTCTCCCCCCTCTCTCTCTCCCCCCTCCTCTCTCCCCTCTCTCTCTCCCCTCTTTCCCCTAACTCTCTCTCCCCTCCCTCCCCCTCCCTCTCACCCCTCTCTCTCTTCCCCCCTCCCACCTCACTCTCCCCCCACTCCCTATCTCTCTCCCCCCTCCTCTCTCTCTCTCTTTCTCTCCTCTCTCTCCCTCTTCTCTCTCCCCATTCTCTCCCCCTCTGTCTCTCCCCTCTCTCTCCTCCCACCCCCTCTCTCTCCCCCCTGTCTCCTTCCCATCTCTCTCTCCGCCTCCCTTTGAGAGTCAGTGTCCCTTCAGCACAGAGACTCACAGCAGCGGCGCAAAGCTTCCGACGCCTCCGGCGGCCCGGGACTCTTGCACTGAGGCTGCTCCATGGCTGGAGCTACAGCGAGCGACTCGCCAGCCCGGCAATCACTCGCCAGCCTGCAAACACTCGCCAGCCCGCAAACACTCGCCAGCTCGGCAATCACTCGCCAGCCCGGCAATCACTAGCCAGCCCGGCAATCACTCACCAGCCCGGCAAACACTCGCCGGCCCCGCAAACACTCGCCAGCCCGCAAACACTCGCCAGCGCCGGCTCCCCGCATCTGTCCCTGCCGCTGGTTCTGCTTCCATCCCTCCTGCAGCCCCGGCTCTCCAACACCCGCAGCCCATACAGTTTATCGGAGTTTTGACATTTTCGTTGATCACAGAATTTCTCGCGACAGAGCGTGAGAAATTTGTGATCAGCGTGAGAGCGTGAGAATTTGTTCAAATGCGTGATTATCACGCTCAATGCGTGAGAATTGGCAGCCCTGAGTAATCAATAGCATTTGTTTTGAAGTCCTGCAACCTTCTGTTATTTTGTTCACAATTACATTTGCAATGAAAGCTACAATAAATACAAATTCAAGGAAATATTGTGAGGTTAAAATAAAATTCAATTCCTTACAGAGTTCTGATTTATTATTAATTTAATGCAAAACTGACCTTCTCCAAGTAATCAACATGTGCAACTTGTCCAACATATTCTTCATTTGAATGACCATGATTGATTTGATACTCTGCTAAGCCTGACTGGAGTTGTAGAATTACTTCATCTTGTTCTGCAATCTAAGTAATAATGCATTGATAATTAGCATGACATATAATTTATACCACAACATATTTGGAGGGAAAAGTCATTGTTAAGTTTTGTTTATTGATGACATTTCTTGTATCTGACGCAATTTATCGTATCTGACCTGCTATGCTTCTCTACCATGCTTAAGATGTAACAATTCAGCTAATAACGTTTCAGTCAGTCCTGAGATCCTAAAAGATATACCTATAATTGTTTCTAAAAGCTGCTGCAGTGATTCCAATAACAACAGAGTGCAACTGTCCATAGATTATTTCTCTAATAACTGCATTTAAGTTACCTCCTTTCATTTTTTAAATCTTTCTACCACTCTTCTGAGGCCCTCACATCCCAAGACTATTGTTGGAACTTATTAACCACATGCTTAATATCTCACTTCCATATAAGGCGAGCATCTCCTGCCACTACATTCAAAGCTGTGATCTTCTAACATACTTTACATTATCCTTGACCCAATACTACAAATTACTGCAACCTTTCATTACCAATGCAGAGAAGGGACCTAACTACCAATAATATTATTTCAACTTTTTTAGATGGATCCCTGACAGCTATGCAATAATGAGCTAGACAAAAATGCTGGAGAAACTCAGCGGGTGAGGCAACATCTATGGAGGGAAGGAAATAGACAACGTTTCGGGCCAAAAGCCTTCTTCAGAAGAAGGGTTTCGTCTGAAGAAGGGTTTCGTCCCGAAACGTTGCCTATTTCCTTCGCTCCATAGATGCTGCCTCACTTGCTGAGTTTCTCCAGCATTTTTGTCTACCTTCGATTTTCCAGCATCTGCAGTTCCTTCTTAAACAGCTATGCAGTAATCAAAGATCCTATAGCGAAGCAAGATAGACCACTCCTTCTAAATACAATGGGCTGACGTGTAGTTCGCAACGGAGCGGAACGTGGGCCTTTTTTTCATCCATTTCAGTAACCCGACCCGATTCGCAGTGTAATCAACGTTGCGGGGGACCAGTTTGTGTTAATAAATTATAATTCTGAAAATGAGGAGAAGATTTTTACCAAAGAACTTTGATTTTTACGAGGATATTTCCGTAACCGACTTCCGTCTCCGCACTAGTATCTTTGCTCCGCTATGGGGTCTTTGGTGCGGAGACGGAAGCCGGTTACGGAAATAGGGCCGAAAATTACCCATGAATCTGCCCATGACCGTACTACGTCTTTTTCATCGAGTGATCTATCTTGCTTGCTATAGAATCTTATAGAATGCATGTTAGCATTCATAGAAAAAGGATTTGAGTATAGGAGCAGAGAGGTTCTACTGCAGTTGTACAGGGTCTTGGTGAGACCACACCTGGAGTATTGCGTACAGTTTTGGTCTCCTAATCTGAGGAAGGACATTCTTGCCATAGAGGGGGTACAGAGAAGGTTCACCAGACTGATTCCTGGGATGTCAGGACTTTCATATGAAGAAAGACTGGATAGACTCGGCTTGTACTCGCTAGAATTTAGAAGATTGAGGGGGGATCTTATAGAAACTTACAAAATTCTTAAGGGGTTGGACAGGCTAGATGCAGGAAGATTGTTCCCGATGTTGGGGAAGTCCAGAACAAGGGGTCACAGTTTAAGGATAAAGGGGAAATCTTTTAGGACTGAGATGAGAAAAACATTTTTTACACAGAGAGTGATGAATCTCTGGAATTCTCTGCCACAGAAGGTAGTTGAGGCCAGTTCATTGGCTATATTTAAGAGGGAGTTAGATGTGGCCCTTGTGGCTAAAGGGATCAGGGGGTATGGAGAGAAGGCAGGTACAGGATACTGAGTTGGATGATCAGCCATGATCATATTGAATGGCGGTGCAGGCTCGAAGGGCCGAATGGCCTACTCCTGCACCTATTTTCTATGTTTCTATGTTTCTATGTGACCTGACAGAAGTAAATCAAATTATGAGAGGCATAGATAGTCAAAGATAGTCAAAACATTTTTCCAAGGGTGGAAGTGTTAAATACGAGACAATAAGTTGTTAAATACTAAGATATACTAATACTAATACTTAATACTTAGATATACTAAGGTCAGATGGGGAAAGTTTAAGGGAGATGTACAGTGAAAGTTTTTTTATATATTAAAAATGGTGGGTGCATAGAACATGCTGCCAGGCTAAGGGAGAAAACATATACAATAGTGGCATTTAAGAGGATTTTACATTAGCACGTGAATATGTAGGTAATGATAGAATATAGATCACATTCAAGCAGGGGAGATTAGTTTAACTTGGTATCATATTTTGCACAGACACTGTTGACTGAAGGGCCTTTTCCAGTGCTGTCCTGTTCCTTGTTCTATGTTCAATCAGAACACTTCACATTCTGCTTGGGTAGTCTACTACTCTATGGCATGAACATTGATTTTCCCATTTTTAGGTTACCTGCACTCATTGTGTTCTTTTATCTTTCTGATTCACCCGGCTTCTTTTGCCCCTCTTTTTCCATCCTCCATTACCCAGTTTTTCTGGGTTCCATCCCCCACTTGGTTCCATCTGCCTACACCTATACACTAAACCTAATGAGTCTCCTATCCTCCCCTCTACTGACTCTCTCTGCCCAACATCCCTCCCTTATCTGGTTCTACTTACAGTATCACCTTCCTTACTTATCAAATTCTCAAAATCTGCTGCTTCTTGTGGTGCTAGTTTTTCACCTCTCATGCTCTGTCTCTACATCCATCCTCGCATCCCACCAACCTGACTCCATCTGCCACAATTCTTCCTCCTTATCTGCATCTGCCTATCACCCACCAGTTGCGACCTCCCGACTTCAACCCTCCCCGCCCCTGTTCCGGCTGCCCATCATCATCCCCCTCCTCTCTTGGTTCCACCTTTCTCAGTCCTGATGCAAGGTCTCGACCTAAAAAAATCAACCATTCTTCTGTCGCCACAGATACCGCTCTACCCGCTGAGCTTCTTTCACAGTTTTTTTTTAACTCCAAATTCCCGCATTTGCGGTTTCCTGTGACCCCATAAATCATTCAATTAGGTACTGGGGTTTTGATGACTGTGAAAAACCTTCTCTATCTCTATCCTATCAAATTATTTAAAAATCTATGCCACTACATAAATTAATTCAAAAATACTCCCAACCCACTCATTGCTGCTGAATAATTGATTTAATAATTCCTGTTGATCTTATTTCATTAATAAATTTCAGCAAAGGCACAATATATTTCTTCCTTTTATTTCATTAATAAATTTTAATTCAATTCTCTTGGCTACTCTTTTTATTTAACTAATATATTTTGTCGGGGCTAATTTTTAATTTTTCAATTACTAAAATATAATTGGATTAAGTGACTACTATTTTTATTTAATTAATAAGTTTGGGATAAGGTATGTTATAAGTTGGCCACTGATTTTATTTCTACTAAATCATTCCATTAAATATTCAGTATTCCTTCGGATTACTTTTGGGGGAATGATCCAGCACTGAAGGAAGCCATTTGGCCTATCTTGCCTCAGGCCCACTGACTTGCTCTTTTCCTATAACTACTCAAACTTCTCCCCTTCAATTATTTATCCAATTCCCTCTTGTAAGTTATTACAGAACAAACTTCTGCTACCCCTTCAGATAATGCAATCTAGATCAAAACAAATTGCTCTGTAAATATTGATTTGGTTTCTTTGCCAATTACCTTAAATCTGTACCTTGTCTTAACAGCCTTTCTGTCCATGACTATTATTCATTTTCTCTATCAAAATATTTCATGCCTTTAAAAACTTCTGTCAATCTTCTCTGTTCAAAGGGTAATAGCCCTATGTTCTCCAGAAAACTTTGAACATTTTATCTCTCCAAGGCCCTGTCATCCTTCCTAAAGTGCATTTATCAGCTGAAGCCTAACCAATTTTATAAAAGATTTAGCATAACATCCTAGCTTTCCTGCAGTAAACCACTATTAATAAATCTAAGGATTCTGTTTGTCATTTCAACTTGGCCAGTCACATTCAAAGATTTGTGTACCTATGCTACATGGTTTCTCTGTTCAAACACCCAAATTTATAGTGGCAACTAACTGCTGGAAGAACTCAGCAGGTCAAGCAGCAACTGTGCAGACTAAGGGATGCTCCATGTTTTGGATTGAGACCCTGCATCAGAACCACAGTTTAATACTGGTTTAACTCTAATTCCTTTTCAGAATAAGGTTGCAATTTTTTCAAACCTCAACCCTCTGACAATACTCCCATATCCAAGGAGAATTGGATGATTGAAACCAAAGCCTCTGAGACTGTCATTCCTACATTCCACAATAATCTCTGAGATTCTCAAACTGGACTAGGTGATACTTCTATTTTGAGCATTGCCTATGTTTTAAGTATTGTCCCAGTATCTCTCATCTATTTACCTTCTCCTCCATCACTGTAGGGAAGACAAATCTAAATGTTTCACTCAGGCACCTGAGCAATTCCCTTGGTCTGCACAAAATTCCTTCACCTAAAAAAAAGTTTTAGGTTTAATTTTGCACTCTCCACTAGTATGGTGCTGCTTGGTCCCTAATATTTTGTTTTAACATTTCATTTGTTCTTTCTGTAGTAAGCTTGGTCCTCGACATAATAAACCAGAAGAATCCCATAAATTATTTGTAATTTATTTTAGACTTTCTAGGCAAAATTAGAAAATGGTCACAGGGATCACAAAATGTGATTAGCCTAAATGCAGCGATTACAATACAGCTTCTACTGGTTTTATCCACACTGTTCATTGAGAGTGCTCTAATTAAAGTTAGCTTGCTTTAGTTGTTTAGTGGAAGGGGGAGGAGGGAAGGGGGGGGATAGGGGGGAAGGGGGAAAGACAGGGTGACAGGGTGAACCAGGTTATGCTGGCATACATAAATTGATTGTGAGCAGGGAAACTGTGACGTAGGTGATGTGGCAAGAGAGAGTGCACTCAAAGGTTTTCTAATGCTATGCCAGAGGCATTGCTGCAAAACCTAGGAATGAGAAATGCCCCATGTCAATGGAATTCAGGAAGTCTTGTAGATACCTATTTAAAGAAGGCCTCAGGAGCAGTGTAAAAATATAAATGAAGAGGTCACTGGCAGGACTTAAGTCCCATAACAAGTTTGAATAATTCACCCAATTACCTATTGCTTCTCCAAATGTTACAATCACATCAACCAAAACAATAGGCACAATCTTAGCTCAATTCAACAGACCAATGGTTTCCCTTCTAATGACCTCTAGCAATCAGACTTTATGTGCTTCTATGTCCCCTCATTCAGTGAGCATTTGTAAACAATAGCAACTTCTTTTTAATTGAGGTAATGGGAATAAACATAGGATGGCAAGCACTGGATAGAATGGATGAATGTCTTTTGGTACAATTGCCAACTGAAGCCAATTTTGGATGATTTCAAGTTCGAGGATAGTAAAATAAGTGAGCCTTGGGGTATTCCAATCTAGAGTTGACAATAACATGGATGAAGGTTTCAGCAGCAGATGAGGTGAGGAAAGGCAAGGTTGGGCAATGCAAGTTATGTTGGAGTAGGCAGACCTACTGTGTAAATTATATTAGCACAATTCTTTCTTGTAGTTGTTATCTGAGAAATGCATAAAAGGTTAGTTGACAAGATTAAATATATATCTTGAATTGTCAAAAATTGAGATAATGCAAAAGAGCTTCTGAATAATGTTTCTTGAAGTTGTGTAAATGCAAGGATCGGTATTTGATGTTAATCACGGTATATATGAATCATTCTATAGAATAGACCTCTTGCTGGAAAGGAACAGTTGACATTGCTATAGATAAAATAAATTATGCCTCACAATGTAATAGATTCAAGATTCAAGAGGGTTTATTGTCATTACAGCCATATACACAGTACACAGTGCAATGAGATAGCGTTTCCCTAGAACCTCGGTGCTACATAGAACACAATTGGACAACATGCTACATATATAGATATACTACGCTATACACATGGTGCAAACCCTTCCTTACTAAAGTGCAACAAAGTAAATAGAAAATGTACAAAACAGCAATGCAGGACAGGAGACAACAGTGCAAAGCTGGTTGCTTTGCGGATGCAGCGTGTGGTGTAGATGTTTGAGATTGGGGGGGGGGGGGGAGGGGAGAGAGAGAGAGAGAGAGAGAGACTCCGATGATCTTTTCGGCTGTCCTCACTATTCGCTGCAGGTTCTTGCGGTCCATGCTAGTGGGATTCTATGAATGTGGCTAAATCGAACAAGGAAGGGTGGATTTTTGAAAAGCACCCTATTAAAGTTACATGCAGACTTCTAATGACTGGTCATAGATTGAATGACATATTGACTGGACTAACTGAATGGTGGAAAGCAATGCAAAAGAGAAGAACAATTTAGGCAAGTAGAAAATCAACATGAAGTAGATTCTGCATCTTAGTTTTTTTTTAAAGATATTTTGTTTTCTTAATTCTATTACAATACACGATGATTCAGAAGAGATTGAAAACATTGATCCGGGAGATTAAAAAAACCCCATTATGGATGGAAATCTGACATAAAAAGAACTTAAAATGTTGGAAATGTTCAGCAGATTTGAGGGAGAACAGGCGATAGATTTTTCAACAAAGGTTCATTGGTGAATTAAATCAACTAATTAAGAAACTGCAGATAAACCATCAAAGTAATTGGCAAGGATAAGATACGTATCTGCTATCAAATTAAAAATGCCAATCTAGAAGAAGGGCAACAAATGATCAAGCAGGATTTAAGAGTAGGCCATGCAGTTTGCATAGATTGTGTCTGTTGAATTGTTCTTACTTCATATATGTTACCTCACCATGTTGTGCTTTAAGCATGCATAATATTGAAGTTTAAAATAAAATTGTCTCGTTAACTTGCAATTAATTCTGCGTAGTAGCACTTTTGGAGGAATTGCGAGTATCATCTCCCAATAAAAACTTAATCTTCTATTTTTATGATTTTGCCTTTTCAAAATTTGTTGTATCAAGTAGTAACATATATACCACCTAAAAGTAAGCATCATATGCTTAAGAGGGCATTATTACAACAGACATAATTTATGAAATGATGAAAGCATTGGTGTTATATCTCAAAATTTAATTTAAATAGACAACATTTCAGAACTGAAAAGTTTATAGTTGGGAAATAAAAACAAGACCAAAGCCTATAAAATCTCTGGCAAGGATAATATGAGGTATTGGGTATTTGTTAAGTAAACAACACAGAAACAGATTGAGTACAAAATTAATAAGAAGCTAGTTGTTTGATGTAATACTGGTTAGATCAGCGATGTTAGATTTATGCCTGGCCTGCAAGTTGAAAATCTTCCCTATGGAATAATTTCCCATCAAAATGCAATTAAAGTTATATTAACTAACATCTTAAAACAAATATTTGGTGATTGTTAAGATTAAACGTGTGGATTAGAAGAACAATCAAATATTCTTCAAATTATGTTGATTCATATTCCAACAGGAACAAAGAAATGTCATATGTGTTAAGCAATTAATTAAGTTTGAATTGTATTAATTTATGTCCATGAGTTTTTGATTAATTAATTTTTGGTTTTGTGGGAAAAGCCACATCATATCTGGTGGATGATTAACATTGTATGATATTGAAATTGAACTGAACTGGAAATGAAAATAGTGGTGGGCCAATGCTATAATTCAGCTTTTTTAGATCTCAGAGCCAGGAGATACAGTGCATTGGCTCGGTGTAAAAGTAACTTATGTGTATTAATTCTTAAGACTTTGGAGGTTTATAGTACTTTCTGAAATATTTGTGCACCAACTAAAATTCACTGATGTATTTGCTGAGTTTTTAATGTAACCTTACCATTCAAGAGTTCAATAATAAATGTCACTTTCCTATATAGGTTGAACATTAAAGAAGAGTCCCAATTTTCCTAAAACATTTATTTCAATAATTTGTGCACCAATTGACTTATTTTGGATAGTTAATGCATCTGTCAGAAATGGGCAATGACCTAATTGAATATATTACAACTAGACTTCTTTGATCCAGTAGGAACCTGAAGACATTTTAACAGATGACTAAGCAAGGTATCACACATGAATATGATAATCTTACTGTGTAAAACTTTCAGCCAAAAAGAGAAAAAATCATTATAAGGGCAGATTAATTTGTGGGTCTTTGAGGTTCTTAAGAGGATTCTCAAGCACAACATGGAATAATCTGCACACTAGGCTCTTCCTCTCTTCTACTGTCAACCAAAGGACTGTGTGTTCAGCAGCTTGGTGTGTGGCGGCGCCTAACGGCAGCGGCTTGACTGCAGTCCGTCTGTCTTTTTTTTTAAATTTTTGTCCAGTTAGATGTATGTTTTTGGTTTTCATTTTTATTATTTTTTAACTGTGTGTATATATGGGGGGGTGGGAAACTGTTTAATCTCTTCCCTGTATGGGGACCAGACTTTTTCCCTGTCGGGTCTCGGGTGTCGTTGGGCCTAACATCGTGGAGCCGGCGGTGGCCTCCAACCTGAGGGCTCCAGTCGCGGAGCCTGCGGACTCGCCATCGCGGCTCCAACCCGACTTCAGAGCTTCGGAGGCTCCGGCTGCAGGCCCGGTGGACAGGAACATCGGGAGCTCGCAGGTCCCTGGTGGGAGACCGCTTTTCGGAGATCCCGCAATGGCAACTTCTCCCGCCGGAATTGCGAGGTTTAAATGACTCGGAGCGGGGCCTAACATCGCCCAGCGCAGCTTAAATGGCCGCGGAACTTACCATTGCCCGCCAGGGGCTTTAACAGCGTGAGCCCCAGTCGCCCTGATGCTGCAGTTGGACTGCTAGACCACGGGAGAAGAACAAAGGGAAGAGATAAGACTTTTGCATTCCATCACCATGAGGAGGTGTTAGAGATCCACTGTGATGGATGTTTGTGTAAATTGTGTTAAGTGTGTGTCTTGGTTATTTTTTTGCAATGTCATGACTGCAGGAATGAAATTTAGTTCAAACCTTGTCTGTTTGAATGACAATAAAAAGCATTCTATTCTATTCTATTCAATCCAGAGCCCCGAGTGGGGAGGGGGGGATCGTCACAGGGGGGGACCGGTTCCCGAACACAATATTCCATTGCTCCAGGCTGCAGGCTCCAGGGATAGGGAGAGGGCAGAGACAGGGGAGCTTGCTGCCTTTTGGAGCTGGGGTTTCTGATTTGCGGCGTCTTTTTGACAGGAAGAGGGCAGAGACAGGGAGAGGGATGCGGGTGGATGCGGGCTCGCTGGCGGGTGGCTGGTCGGCGCGAGCGAGTGTCGACCAAAGGAGCGGCATTTGAGTCAACGTAATCTTCAGCTATGATCTTTGGTCGGTGAGCGGGCGAGTGAGCGTCGACCAAAGGCCGACGCAGTGTTCAGCTATGGTCTTGGTCTTCAGTTGACAGGGCGACTTTTGAACAACAGGGGGAGGAGGGAGAGGTAGGAGGTGACGTCAGTCACAGCAGCGCGAGCAGATGGCAGGCAGGCAGATCCATTGTGACGTCATCAGCGAAAAAAAACCCAGGCGTTTTGAATTCAAAGTTTGATCGGATTTGTGAACATTTTTATTAATAACTCAAGAAATAAAGCACAAAATTTTAGTGGGGCAGATGTTCTTACATAGAGAGCGGTGTGAGCCAGGGGTGATAGTGGAAGTAGATATAATAATGGCATTTAAAAGACCTTTGAATAGGCACATGATTATGCAAGAAATAGAGGGTATGGATCACGTACAGGAGAATAACTGAACCTGAAATCATATTTGGCATGGACATTGCGGGCCAAAAGATCAGTTAATGTGCTGTACTGTTCTAAGTTCTAGATTCTAATAGATTGCACATTATCTTCATAGCTGGGACGTTAATTGACCCAAACAAATCGACTCAATTTTGGACACAAATACGAACAACTGCAGTCAACCATCAACCTAACAGGTGCTATAAGAGATCTTCTTGAAATCCTTCATAAGAAAGGTAAGAGCTTCTACAGTGAAGGGAATGTATTAGCATGGAGAGAGGATATAGAAACATAGAAAATAGGTGCAGGAGTAGGCCATTCGGCCCTTCGAGCCTGCACCGCCATTCAATATGATCATGGCTGATCATCCAACTCAGTATCCTGTACCTGCCTTCTCTCCATACCTCCTGACCCCTTTAGCCACAAGGGCCACATCTAACTCCCTCTTAAATATAGCCAATGAACAGGCCTCAATTACCTCCTGTGGCAGAGAATTCCAGAGATTCACCACTCTCTGTGTGAAAAATGTTTTCCTCATCTCGGTCCTAAAGGATTTCCCCCTTATCCTTAAACTGTGACCCCTGGTTCTGGACTTCCCCAACATCGGGAACAATCTTCCTGCATCTAGCCTGTCCAACCCCTTAAGAATTTTGTAAGTTTCTATAAGATACCCCATCAATCTTCTAAATTCTAGCGAGTACAAACCGAGTCTATCCAGTCTTTCTTCATATGAAAGTCCTGACATCCCAGGAATCAGTCTGGTGAACCTTCTCTGTACTCCCTCTATGGCAAGAATGTCTTTCCTCAGATTAGGAGACCAAAACTGTACGCAATACTCCAGGTGTGGTCTCACCAAGACCCTGTACAACTGCAGATATGATACCAGAAAGAAAATATACAAACTGGGTTATTTTCAGGCTACCAAACAGCATGGCGATTAGTGCTGCAGCCACAGCTATTTACAACTTGAACAAATTATTTAGATGAAGTGACCAAGCACATTGAATCCAAGTGTGCTGATGATCCAAAGATAGTAAGGAAATAAGTTGTAAAGAGAACACAAAGTGTTTGATAAGTGATATAGATGGACTACGTAAGTGACCGAAAAGATGACAGATGGGTATAATGCAGGAATGGATTTGGTTATCCACTTTGGTAGGAAGAATGTAAAAATTGAAAATCATTATTTAAATGGTGGAGAACTCTGTATGATATTCTGCAAAAAAAACCCCAGAAGGTTAGCATGCAACTGTAACAAAGAGGAAAGCAAATGAAATGTTATGAATTTAATGTTTAGTACATTACTGAAGCACAGCATCACAGAGTGGTCACAGTATGGGAGGATATCATTCAACTCATCAAGACAGTGCTGGCTCTCTGCAGGTCCCACTAATCTCAAACTCCCCATAAATTAAATCCATTTACACACCGTTAGAGACATTGAGCACCTTACCCTCAACTACTAGTTCAATATTTCAACAAATTTACTTCAATAGGTTTTATTCTGGCTACAACATAATTAGAAATGAACTATCTCTACCTCCATTTGCATCTTGTGGGCCTCATCATTTAACCTCTGGATTAATTCTTCGCACTGCTGAATGTGGTCCTTGTTGCTCTGTAGGTCCATTTGACATCCATTCAATCGTTCTGACAGCTGATCAATCATTTCTTCGCGAGTTTCCATTTGGCTGCATTTTTCTTCATATTGACGTTGCAAAGTCACTATATCAGCTTTTAAATTACAAATAGCTTGATTTGCTTCAAATACCTGGAAATATCAATTTTCAGGATTAAATAATCCAAATTCAAAAACATAATTTACTTATGAATTTAAAAATTTAGTTTAGAGACACAGCATGGAAACAGGCCTTTCAGCCGACCAAGTCCACTGATTACCTGTCCACTAGTTCTATGTTATTCCACTTTCGCTTCCTACATACCAGGGACAATTTACAGAAGCCAATTAACCTACAAACCTGCACGTCTTTGTAATGTGGAAGGAAACTGGAGCACCTGAAGAAAACCCACGCAGTCTCAGGAAGAATTTACAAACTCTGCACAGACAGCACCCAAAGTCAGGATTGAACCTGGCCGCTTGATGCTGTGAGGCAAAAGCTCTACTGCTGCACCACTGTACTGCATCATCTTTACATCCTAGTGTCATAGAAGAGTATCCACTCCAGCACCATGAACATTAATTTCCTCTCCACCAGCGCACATACCTGCAACATATACACCTACAAATGCACTGTGATTACTCAACCAGCTCCACCACCAAAACCTCCCAAACATAAAATTCCTGCTACTACGAAGTCCAAGGCTATTAGGTACATGGAGGCACCATCTGGTTGTCCTCTATTCAAACATGGAAACATTTCATTGTTTCTTCATCCTGCCTGGATCTAAATCCTGGAACTCATTACCTAACAGAATGTCACGATGGCTTAAAGACAGTTAGCTATTGCCAATAAATGCTAGCTTTGCCATTGATACCCGTACCTTAAAAAATGAATAATAAAAAACTACAATGCTTCTACATGGTGTGGATATACAACATATCCAGAAACTGTCAACTTGACATAAATGTGGTGCTCTGCACCATAAGATACAAAAAAAAAAAATTTGTATTCATGACTTATCCTTTAGATTAGAGTTCAGATATGGTTCAGTGGAGGATCCTGCAGGCAGCATCACGTGGTTCCCCTAGGAAGTATGTGCTATCCTTGAGAAGTTAAATCGGTATTAAACAGCAAAAGCAGAATGCAATAGACAGAGCAAGAAATCACGCAATTAAACTTTTCACTGTACCTCGGGACACATGACAACACTAAGTTAAACTAACTATGGGGGAACTGAAGGAAGGTGATACTGAAGAAAAATAAATCAGCCATAATCTCATTGAAAGGCACTGTAGGCATGAGAGACTGACTGGTCTTCTTCTACGTCTAGTTCCTATATTCTGTGGTCAGTTCTGTCATATTCAGGTACACGTGATGGTGGACAAATAAAAATCCTATAAAAGGAGAAAACTCCATAAAAAATTCAAGCTTCATAAAGTTCCCAACATCTGGCAAAGCTGGCATCTATGCTGCCGTATGTTACGAAAACTGCCATTTTTTGTCCTGTTCAGTATAAATGTAAATTTGTTTATTATGTCTCCAACATTTATTCTCAGGCACCAGCAACATGATGAAAGATGTCATCCGACTGATCTTAACAATAATCAGCTCAACGCTGCTTAATTCAGGTTTCTGCAAGACCTAGTCAACTCTACTAATCAGCCTGATGATCAAAGAGGAGCCTTTCTAATGCATTTTTATACTTCTGTTAGCATAAGATATATATCCTTTGATTGTCTTTGAGAAAAATCTTACAACTCAATGCCTGCTTTAAAATTTTCCCAAGTTTTTCGCAATAATATGATTGCTTGCTCTATCAAACCAGGCGGCTTCAGTCACCTACATTATCCAGTGGGAATTTACAACAACCAGTACCAAAATCTCAAATAAATGAATCCATGGTATAACGTCCAATGTTGCTCTAATTCTAATTTCAATCTGCTGCAGGAAGCTGGACCTGCAGTCTCATCTGGAATGCCACTGTGCGACATACTGTATGATCTGTTGGATGCTTTACTCTTTCATCAGGCCTGTCATTGATACCTGCACTTTACAGAATATTCATTGGTAGAACCCACCTCCAGTAATGCAGCCTAAAGGGCCTGTCCCACTTACGTGACCTTTACAGGGGACTGCTGGCAACCGTCGTAGGTCGCCAACATTTTCAACATGTTGAAAATTCAGCAGCGACCAGAAAGACGCTACGACTCTTTGGAGACCTCTCACGACCATACAGCCTGTATGGTCGTGAGAGGTCTCCTATAGTCGTGAGAGGTCTCCAAAGAGTCGTAGCGTCTTTCTGGTCGCCACTGAATTTTCAACATGTTGAACATTTCGGCGACCTATGACGGTTGCCGACGGTCGCCTGTAACGGTCGCATAAGTGGGACAAGGCCATTAAGTTTCCTGCCATTCAAGTTCCTCGCTATGTCCAAATAATATGGATAGAATTTCCACTTCAGACATACAGCAATTACAAAGAAAATGTGTTCACTGTCAAAATTAATTATCTGCTCAGACTTCCACTCTAGCACATTTGATAATTGTTGGACACAAGGATTATAAAACAGTGTAACCTGTTTTATAATGTAATTCTTCTTAAATTGAAATTGTCTTGATAAAGTTAAAAATTAGATTATCAGAAAAAAAACAAGCATTACAAAATCATTCTACTCCAACATGTATTTAATTTGATTTTAAATAATTCATACTGCCCAGAATGCCAAATCAAAATCATTGATCGGAACAAAATAAACAGTTTTTAAACATTATGTTCAAAATAAAAGGCACACACATAATTTAGGCAAATATTTGTGATGTACAACTAACTTTTGTCATGCTTCTGGGCTGTGATCAGTAACATGGTCTTAAGAATAAATCCCACTAAATTCAGCCACATTTTGCATGTCTTTTCTATAAAAGCTATAACGTGGAAAAAAGACCCTAAGCATAAACTGAGATTCACTGAAGCAGGGCAGAAGGCTGAACAGAGAGGTCAGAATAGGCATTGTATGGAGAATTAAAGTGGTGTACTTAACTCAAACACGATTGAGAACAAAATAGACGTCTTCTCAATCATCTGGTGTTTTCCCCATTATAGAGGAGGTTTAGAGAACAATGAAAATAGTAGAGTCATAGTGATACAGTGTGGAAACAGGCCCTTTGGCCCAACTTGCCCACACCGGCCAACATGTCCCAGCTATACTAGTCCCACCTGCCTGTGCTTGGTTCATATGCCTCCAAACCTGTCCTATCCATGTACCTGTCTAACTGTTTCAGACCTGATGGGATAGTCGCAGCCTCAACTACCTCTTCTGCCAGCTTGTTCCATTCACCCATCACCTTTTGTGTGAAAAAGTTACCCCTTGGATTCCTATTAAATCTTTTCCCCTTCACCTTGAACCTATGCCTTCTGGTCCTCGATTCCCCTACTCTGGGCAAGAGACACTGTGCATCTACCCGATCAATTCCTCTCATGATTTTGTACACCAATATAAGATCACCCCTCATCCTCCTGTGATCCAAGGAATAGAGATCCAGCCTACTCAACCTCTCCCTATAACTCACACCCTCTAGTCCTGGCAACATCCTCGTAAATCTTTTCTGAACCATTTCAAGCTTGACAATATCTTTCCTCTAACATGGTGCCCAGAACTGAACACAATATTCCAAATGCGGTCTCACCAACATCTTATACAACTGCAACATGACCTCCCAACTTCTATACTCAATACTCTGACTGATGAAGTGCTAAAAGCCTTTTTGACCACCTTATCTACCTGCGACTCGACATTTAAAGAACCATGCACCTGCACTCCTAGATCCCTCTGCTCTACAACACTCCCCAGAGGCCTACCATTTACAGCGTAGGTCCTGCCCTTGTTAGACGTCCCAAAGTGCAACACCTCACATTTCTCTGTATTAAATTCCATCAACCATTCCTCAGCCCACTAGGCCAATCGATCCAGATCCAGCTACAATCTTTCACAACCATCTTCGCTATATGCAAAACCACTCACTTTTGTATCATCAGCAAACTTGCTAATCTTTCCCTGTATGTTCTCATCCAAATCATTGATGTAGATGACAAACAGTAATGGGCCCAGCACCGAACCCTGAGGCACACCACTAGTCACAGTCCTCCAGTCCAAGAAGCAACCTTCCATCCTCACTGAAGAAGGTCTGACGAAGGGTTTCGACCCGAAACGTTGCCTATTTCCTTCGCTCCATAGATGCTGCATTTTCCAGCATCTTTGTCTACCTTCCATCCTCACCCTCTGCTTCCTTCCATGGAGTCAATTTGCTCTCCATTCAGCTATCTCTCCTTGGATCCCATGGGATCTAACCTTCCAGAGCAGCCTACCTTGTCGAATGCCTCACTGAAATCCATGTACAGCTCTGCCCTTATCGACCTTTTTGGTCATGTCTTCAAAAAAATCAATCAGATTTGTGAGACATGACCTCCCATGTACAAAACCATGCTGACTATCCCTAATCAGCCCTTGCCCATCCAAATGTCTGTATAACCTATCCCTCAGAATACTCTCTAGTAACTTTCCAATTACAGCTGAAGCTCACTGGCCTATAGTTCCCAGCATTTTTCCTGCAGCCCTTCTTGAAACGAGGCACAACATTTGCCACCCTTCAGTTTTCCGGCACCTCTCCTGTATTTAAGGACGACTCGTAAATTTCAACCAGGACTCCCGTAATTTCCTCTCTAGTTTCCTGCAATGTCCTCGGATATATCTGATCAGGCCCTGGATATTTGTCTACCTTCATACATGATAGTACCTTCAGTACTTCTTCGACAGTAACACTGACTGCTCTCAAGACACTTCCATTGACTGCCCCAAGTTCCTCCATCCTACTGTGTTTCTCCTTGGTAAATACAGAGGAGAAATACTCATTGGGGACCTTGCCTATCTTCTGTGGCTCCACACAGAGGTGACCTCTTTGATTCCTGAGAGGCCCTACTCTCTCTCCAGTTACCCTTTTCCCCCTTATGTATTTATTAAATCGTTTGGGATTGTCCTTAATGCTACCCACCAGAGCTATCTCCTGGCCCGTTTTTGCCCATCTGATCTCCTTTTTCAGTTTACTCCTTAGTTCCTGAAACTCCACCAGGGATGCACTTGATCCCAGCTGCCTATACCTGTCCCATGCATCCTTTTTGTTTTTGACCAATGCCTCAATTTGCCTCGTCAGCCAAGTTTCCTTACGTTTGCCTGCTTTGCTCTTCACTCTAACGGGGACGTACATATCCCGAGCTTTTGTCAGCACACTTTTAAAAACATCCCACTTGGCTGATGTTCCTTTACACTCAAATAACCTGCTCCAGTCAACTTGAGCGAGACCTTCTCTCATACCCTCAAATTTGACCTTACCCCAGTTGAGCATTTTAATACGTGCACCCTCTCCATCTCGATCCATTACCTTAAACCTAATCGAACTGTGGTCACTGGTCCCAAAAGGCTCCTGCATACACACATCATTAACTTGCCCTTCCCAATTTCTAAATACTAGATCCAGTGTTGCCCTCTCACATGTGGGAGCCTCCAATGAGAAAACTCTCCTGAACACTTTTGAGCAATTGCACCTAATTTAAACCCTTCACACTGATTTTCCCAGTCTGTATTGGGAAAGTTAAAATCCCCAACTACAACATTATTTGACCTGCACCTGTCTGCAATCTCCTGGCACATTTGTTCTTCTAATTCCTGTTGACTATTCGCGGGTCTGTAGTACACCCCCAACAAGGTGATCATCCCTTTCTTGTTCCTCATCTCCACCCATATAGCCTCACTAGACGAACCGTCCGTAATGTCACCTCTGAACACAGCCGTGACATCCTCCTTAACCAACAATGCAACCCCCTCTCCTCTTGTTCCCACACCCCCGTCTCTCCTGAAGTTCCTGTACCCCGGAACATTGAGGTGCCAGTCCTGCCCCTCCCTTAACCAGGTTTCAGTCAAGGCTACAACGTCCCAGTCGCTCGTACCTATCTATGACCTAAGCTCACCTGCCTTACCCGTCAGGCCCCCTGCATTAAATTACGTGCAGTTTAAACCAACTCTCCTTCCTCTCTCTCCACCTTTCACCTGCCTATTCTGTCCACTAACCTTTCCCTCACCAACTTCTAACCTCTCACCTGCCTCTGTCCTGTATGAGACCCCACCCCCTGCCAATAAGGGATGGTGAAAGAGTATGTTTACGGTTCTAAATGAAGGTGAAAGGAAGTGGTAAGAGGACAAATATTACATCCTGAGGACAAGTATTACATCTTCAGCAGTTGGATGGTTCTGGAAACATGTGTTCTAGTGATAGAGGGTTCTATCTTACATCCTTCAGAATGCTGCAAGAGGAAGAAGAAGAGATATTTTCTGCTGGCAACATGTTGGAAGTATTAGTAGGGTTTGAATATGCAACTGCTGGATTAGTAGATGAGGACATTCATATAATTAATGTAATTTAGCAACAAACAGAGTAGTTAAACATAATAATATACCTGACGATTTGATTTTTCTTCGAGATTTCTCACATGATTCTCTAGGTCATGTATTCTATCAGTGCTAGCTTGATATTTCTGTTTGTATAGATCTGCTGTAGATTCAGAAACAATTGCCTGATTGTGACTTTCTGTAACTTTATTCTGCAGATAGTCAATTTGCTCTTTTAAATGCATCTGCTCATATTTCTGTTTTTGGATGGTGTCTTCATGCTTTTCAACCTGTAAAGAAAATAGTTTATTTTATTTACGGCAATTGTGATTTCCTTTGGCTAGTGATGGAGCTGTTTAGCGTTCTTGAAGAGGTCAGATTGGTAGAGGACTTTTGCAGATACAACACAGAACAGGGCGACACAGTGGCGCAGCGGTAGATTTGCTGTCTTACAGTGGCAGAGACCTGGGTACAATCCTGACTGTGGGTGCAGTCTTATGGAGCTTGTATGCTCTCCCTGTGATCACATGGTTTTCTCTGGATTCTCCCCACAGCCCAGAGATGTGCAGCTTTGGAGGTTAATTGGCCTCTTGTGTGTAGGTTCAGACTAGTGTACGTGTGTTCGCTGGTCAGCGTGAACTCGGTCGGTGGGCCAAAGAGCCTGTTTCCACGCTGTATCATTAAATCAAAAACGAATCTAAATCTAAAACAACACAGCCCTTTGGTCCACCATGTCTGTGCCAAACATGGGTGAAATTGTTGAGTGGTGATGGTGTACAAAATGGAGAGGTTGTGAAGCTTCAGTGCGTTTGAGTGAGATAGGATTTGCTAATGCATTCCAGTGACATTTATCATGTGTAACTTTCCATTCACATCTTCGGTGCTTCACTCCAGGCCTTCACCTTGTCAGCAACTTCCTCTCACAACTGTTCCATTGTTGTTTCCTCAGCACTAGTGCGCTGAAAACCTTTCTCCTGCAGGCTATTATGTTGATCGGCATTTGAAAATTAGATTGCCCTTTCTCATCTATGTTCTGCCACAGCTTCCACCATGCATTAAAAATTCCAAGAGTAACCTCCACCATTGAAAGTGGGCATTTCGGATTCCCTGTAATTCTGCATTTAATTAAGTTCAAAAGATGATACAATTAATAAAATTAGATCCAGTGGATAAATGCAAAGACAAATAACAGCATAGTCTAGTGCTTCTTGGCTGTTCTAATCATGACAATGAGATGGGAAGCACAAATTGTGTATGCAGCATGGAGTGAGTACTGGTTAATCGGCATCACAATCCCAGTGCATGTTTTCCAGACCGATTCAATCAGCTCCTGCAGATTCATTCCAAAATCAAAAGACAGAAATTACAGATCTGTTGTTGACTTTAGCAATTGAAACTTTAAATATGTACCAGCTATTTGTCTAATAATTATGACAATATTAGATGCTGCTTTGAAGAAAATTAATTTAAACATACCTAATATATTGATTCAATAGTATCTGCTTCAAAGACAAAAAAACGTAAATATAAAAAAGTGTCAAGAACCAGCTTCACTGGGTATTCTACGTGCCTTCAAAAAATGGATTTTCATTTCACAAATAATGCTAATTGTTAAAATTTGCCAACTCATAACATCATAAGTGATAGTAGTAGAATTAGGCCATTCGGCCCATGAAGTGTACTCTGCCGTTCAATCATGGCTGAGCCATCTCTCCTAGTATAGTGGATAAGGGAGAACAAGTGGCTGTGTTATATCTGGACTTCCAGAAGGCTTTCGACATGGTCCCACATAAGAGATTAGTATACAAACTTAAAGCACACACGGTATTGGGGGTTCAGTATTGATGTGGATAGAGAACTGGCTGGCAGACAGGAAGCAAAGAGTAGGAGTAAACGGGTCCTTTTCAGAATGGCAGGCAGTGACTAGTGGGGTACCGCAAGGCTCAGTGCTGGGACCCCAGCTATTTACAATATATATTAATGATCTGGATGAGGGAATTGAATGCAACATCTCCAAGTTTGCGGATGACACGAAGCTGGGGGGCACTGTTAGCTGTGAGGAGGATGCTAGGAGGCTGCAAGGTGACTTGGATAGGTTGGGTGAGTGGGCAAATGCATGGCAGATGCAGTATAATGTGGATAAATGTGAGGTTATCCACTTTGGTGGCAAAAACAGGAAAGTAGACTATTATCTGAATGGTGGCCGATTAGGAAAAGGGGAGATGCAACGAGACCTGGGTGTCATGGTACACCTGTCATTGAAAGTAGGAATGCAGGTGCAGCAGGCAGTGAAGAAAGCAAATGGTATGTTAGCATTCATAGCAAAGGGATTTGAGTATAAGAGCAGGGAGGTTCTACTGCAGTTGTACAGGGTCTTGGTGAGACCACACCTGGAGTATTGCGTACAGTTTTGGTCTCCTAATCTGAGTAAAGACATTCTTGCCATAGAGGGAGTACAGAGAAGGTTCACCAGACTGATTCCTGGGATGGCAGGACTTTCATATGAAGAAAGACTGGATAGACTCGGTTTGTACACGCTAGAATTTAGAAGATTGAGTGGGGATCTTATAGAAACTTACAAAATTCTTAAGGGGTTGGACAGGCTAGATGCAGGAAGATTATTCCCGATGTTGGGGAAGTTCAGAACTAGGGGTCACAGTTTAAGGATAAGAGGGAAGTCTTTTAGGACCGAGATGAGAAAATCATTTTTTACACAGAGAGTGGTGAATCTGTGGAATTCTCTGCCACAGAAGGTAGTTGAGGCCAGTTCATTGGCTATATTTAAGAGGGAGTTAGATGTGGCCCTTGTGGCTGATGGGATCAGGGGGTATGGAGAGAAGGCAGGGATGGGATACTGAGTTGGATGATCAGCTATGATCATATCGAATGGTGGTGCAGGCTCGAAGGGCCGAGTAGCCTACTCCTGCACCTATTTTCTATGTTTCTATGACATTGAATCTGTTATATTTGAAAAATGTCAATAGAGAAAGATTTAAGCAAAGGTTAACATTCCAATTACTTACTAATCTTGTGGTTTCATGTTGAAGATGCAGTTGTTTTTCCAAATCTTCTTTGAGGTTTATTCCAATAGTTTTGTACTCTTGCATTTTGCAAACAGCATCCTGAAACTCAGCAATTGTTGCATCTAAAGAATCTTGCAGCAAAGTGTTTTTCTGTGACCACCGTTGGAAGTCAACATTGTATGTTTGCTCTGTGACATCCAAATCATTGTGCAATTTTATCATTTTCTTTTTTATTGTTTGGATCTATAATTAAAACATAAATTCTTTACCGAATTGATAATTCTATGTAGTATAAGATTCTACAATTTAAACAACTAAGCAACTATAAGAGGCTCTCACCAGGGTCTCCTCTATATCCCACAACTCTGCTCTCACTCCCCATCCCCTCACTCATAACAAGGGCAGTCCCCCTTGTCCTCACCTTCCATCCAACCAGCCGTCACATACAACAGATAATCCTCCGACACCTTCGCCACCTCCAACGGGATCCCACCACTGGCCACATCTTCCCATCTCCTCCCCTTTCTGCTTTCCGCAGAGACCGCTCCCTCCATAACTCCCTGGTCAATTCGTCCCTTCCCACCCAAACCACCCCCTCCCCTGGTACTTTCCCTTACAACCGCAGGAAATGCTACACTTGTCGCTTTACCTCCCCCCTTGACTCCATCCAAGGACCTAAACCGTCTTTCCAGGTGCATCAGAGGCTCACCTGCACCTCCTCCAACCTCATCTATTGCACCCGCTGCTCTGGGTGTCAGCTGCTCTACATCGGTGAGACCAAGTGTAGGCTTGGCGATCGCTTAGTCCAACACCTTCGCTCAGTTCGCAATAACCAACCTGATCTCCCGGTGGCTCAGCACTTCAACTCCCCCTCCCATTCCGAATCCGACCTTTCTGTCCTGGACCTCCTCCATGACCTAAGTGAGTCGCACCGTAAATTGGAGGAGCAGCACCTCATATTTCGCTTGGGTAGTTTACACCACAACTGTATGAACATTGACTTCTCCAATTTCAGGTAGTCCTTGCTTTCTCCCGCCTTCCTCGCCCCTGCCCAGCTCTCCCACAGCCTACTGTCTCCGCCTTTTCCTTTCTTCTTCCCGCCCCCACCACCCCCACATCAGTCTGAAGAAGGGTCTCGACCCGAAACGTCACCATTTCCTTCGCTCCATAGATGCTGCCACACCCGCTGAGTTTCTCCAGCATTTTCATCTATCTTTGATTTTACTTCGGAGTCACGTGAGTGACTACGTGAAGAAGGGCCTTCCGTCTGCGTGCGCGCATTTACGTCTGAACGCAACGCGCGCGACGGACTGGCAGAGGCACTGTGTCCTCCTAGCCCATCGGGATGGGCAGGTAAGGAAAGTTGAACTACTTACCTGCGTTCTTTTGGGCTTGAAGCTTTTTGTAGTTTCAGGGCCCAGATGTCGAGGAGACGGTCCGCGGGGAAGTCGGCTGCCGAAGACCACAGCATTTCCAGTAGCGGGCGACGGTCTTGTTTCCCGACATTTAGCGCCGGCAGCTGATCCGGCAGGAGACTTGTTGCAGGAGGAGGAGCTCCGTTGGTGGTCCCGGCGGGATGTAAATCCACCCGCAAGTCAAACAAACCTGTTGACTCAGATGAGTCCGGGGAAAAGGGAACCCTCCCTCAATGGAGAGCATCTGAGGACGACTCTCCCACATAGAGCAACTTTTTGGAGAAGTTGCTCCAACAATGACCTGCTCCAAAGGAGGGAGCTGTGTCAGCCCGGGGCCTACAGCAGGCAGTACCGGGAGCCTCGCACATGGAGCAGCTCAATGTCTTCCCCATTGGAGGGGGAAGCACATATGGAAGAAACCACTCTGAATCAGAGTACAAAAGCAGGGGGAGGGGAAACCTTCCCAGGGACAAGCAGAAGAAAGGAAGTAAGTAAGTAACTTTTACTGATATAGCACTGTTTAAGTTAACTCGCATTGACACCAAAGTGCTTTACATAAAATGAATAATAAGCACAAAAGAAAATAAGTACTTCTGCAATCATCCAGGTTCCACTGGGTGCTTCCCTGGATAGAGATCTAGTAATTGTCTCCTGCTCTGAGGAGAGGAGCATTCACGGTCAGTTTCAGTCTGACCCAAAGCAAGAATCTCATTTAGGTCCGCTGGAGGGGCCATGTCAGCGCAGGTATCCTCAGGGGCCTGCGGCAGCACCTGTTTTCAGGGCTGCCTACAAATCTCACTCTCAGTGGAGGGGAGTGTGAGTGATCAGTAGGTAACTGATCTCGAATTTAAAGTATGAACATACTGAAGCACATGCATATGGCCTCAAAAGCAGCAGTTGGCAGAATATCCACATGCTACAAATGCCGGCAAGGGAACAGCGCTATCAGGGTGACTTTGGAGAAACCAGCCGCCGAATCCTCTCTTCAGGTAAGACCAGAAGAAGGAAGCAAAAGCTGTCGGACCAATCAAGGTACCAACGACAAGCAAAACTTCATCAGTAGGCGACAACACACCCCACACCTCCATAGGTGGTAAGCGGTTCACTGAAGCTGGTGGTAGCTTGAAAGCTGGGCACGGGAATATGATCAGAGTCGTCTTTCAAGGCAGACTCAGAATTATGGCCAGAATTGTCCTACAAGGCATGCTCAGTATGATGAGGTTTTCAGACCAAGACCCAAGCAGAGGTCAGGAGAAACATGGAATCCACACTCCCTACCAGTCCTACTCCCAATCAAGGAGAGAAAAGGAACCCGCATCAGGGGCCATTGGGCTTACCACAAGACCACGGGTAGCCATGGAGGTAGGTGGGTCTGGGTTTACTGAAACAAGGGATTGTGGACCAGTCACATGTTGGTAATTTTACTCTTGTGTTTTTGTTCAAAATGACAATAACATGAATTTCAGATCTGGTTTTAAAAAACAGATAATAACATGTGATTATTTTTACTGCACAACATACATAGGTTCCAAGCAGACTTGGAACTCGGACCGGAGTTGTCTTCAAGGCAGGCCCAGTATTTTGGGCAGGATTGCCTTCCAGGACAGGTGACAGATGGAGGATGTCACTTCATCCAGGTTTAAATCATTTGTGCAGTACAGACTTTCAGAACAGCAATTTTTTGTTACGGTCTAACAACTGTTTTATAGGAGCTTCCTATAAAGTGGCCACATGGCATGCATCGACCTCAAAGATGCATACTATTCGGTGTCTATTCACTAAGAACAGGAGATATTTGAAGTTTAACTGGATGGCATGGCTCTGCCAAATGGGTTGACATCAGCTCCTAGACTATTGACTAAACTACGGAAACCAATTCTGGGTCTACAAAGGTCTCAGAACCACATAGTAATGGCATATTTGGAGGACCTTTTCATTTTGGAGTCACCAAGAATTGGCAGAAGCATCAGACAAAGCAAAGCAAAAACCTGTTTGAAAGAATTGGTTACCTCATCCATCCAGTTAAATCAAAATTGACACCTACAAGGGTAATTGATTACCTAGAATTTACTATCAAAAACAGTAAATATGTTGGTGACTTTGCCTAGGGGCAAACAACAATATTTAATTAAGCCTGCTATGACCTGATAGTCAAATACTAGCCATCTATCAGGCAAACAGCGAGTGTATTTGGCAAATAGTAGCTGCATTCCCAGCAGTACGTCACGGGCCTTTGCATTGCCAGAATTTACAGCGAGCAAAGGAACGAACACTCAGATTACATGCAGGCCAAATTGGCAAACTATGGATTGCCAGCAGAGGCCATTGTTGAATAACTATGGTGGATAATGAACGTGAGACAGCTCAAGGGAAATTTTGCTCGAAAACCATCGAGGGTGCTTCAGACCTATGCAAGCGGCTAAGGATGGGGAGCCACCAACACAGTCTAGAGCTGGGGGGCAGATGGAATGAGCAGGAGTCTGTAATTCCCCAACACAATATGGACTCAAGGTTTTCTGTAGCAATATGCAACCAGCTTGTTCAAATTCAGATTGATAACACCACTGCGGTGGCATATATCCATTAACAAGGGTGGTGTAAAATCTGTATCTTACGACAGATTGTCGAACCTCATTTGGCACTGGTGTATCGAGAGGAATATTTGGGTAACAGCGGTCTATCTACAAGGTAGATATAACACGGTGACAGATGCTGGATCACGAATGTTTAATAACAACACAGACTGGATGTTGAATCAGACAGTATTTAACAAAATAACTACACGATTTGGCATATAAGATATTGATCTGTTTGCATCTAGACTAAACCATCAGTTACCCAGATATGTGTCCTACGAGCTGGATCCAGGAGCAAAGGCAGTGGATTCTTTTTCCCTCAATTGGGGAGGAATGTTTATGTATGCTTTCCGCCAATTTGTCTTACAAACCGATGCTTGACCAAAATCAAGCAAGACTAAGCCACAGGCATATTGGTAGTGCCAGATTGGCCTACTCAAGCATGGTCCCCAAAATTATTTTGGGGAACTATGGTCCAGCCAGTTATGGCTGTACCCAAGAGCAGGGACCTCCTAGTGAACCCAGTTACAGGGAGTAATCATCCACTACATGAACGTATTAACTTGTTGGTCTGCAGATTCTGAGGAGGCCATTTCAAGGCATAGGACTGTCCGAACACAGTTCGGATAACGGATGTCTTGGAGTTCCTATCAACTCTGTACTATAACTATAAACAAAGTTATAGTGCAATCTATAGTGCCAGAGGCGCACTCTCCTCCTATCTGATACAGGAAGCAGGGCACGGGTCGATAGGAACGCACCCCTTTACAACAAAATTCATGAAGGGAATTTACAATTTAATACCTCCAAGGCCAAGGTACACGGGCACATGGGATGTGAGCGTGGTACTAACCCTACTTTGACAGTGGGCACCGCCTATAACTAACCCTGAAGGTGGTATGCTGACAAAGAGTCCAGACACTTCTAAAGCAACGGTTGGACTACGTGACCACCAATATGAACAACATAACATTCGTAATCAGGAACCTGATAAAACAGAGCAGGCCAGGAATGCCAGGGATGGAGATCCAGTTCTTGGCATATCCAGAGGACCAACGGTTATGTGTGTGGTATTAATGATCTGGATGAGGGAATTGAAGCAATATCTCCAAGTTTGCGGATGACACTAAGCTGGGGGGCAGTGTTAGCTGTGAGGAGGATGCTAGGAGACTGCAAGGTGACTTGGATAGGCTGGGTGAGTGGGCAAATGTTTGGCAGATGCAGTATAATGTGGATAAATGTGAGGTTATCCATTTTGGTGGCAAAAACAGGAAAGCAGACTATTATCTAAATGGTGGCCGACTAGGAAAAGGGGAGATGCAGCGAGACCTGGGTGTCATGGTACACCAGTCATTGAAAGTAGGCATGCAGGTGCAGCAGGCAGTGAAGAAAGCGAATGGTATGTTAGCTTTCATAGCAAAAGGATTTGAGTATAGGAGCAGGGACGTTCTACTGCAGTTGTACAGGCTCTTGGTGAGACCACACCTGGAGTATTGCGTACAGTTTTGGTCTCCAAATCTGAGGAAGGACATTATTGCCATAGAGGGAGTGCAGAGAAGGTTCACCAGACTGATTCCTGGGATGTCAGGACTGTCTTATGAAGAAAGACTGGATAGACTTGGTTTATACTCTCTAGAATTTAGGAGATTGAGAGGGGATCTTATAGAAACTTACAAAATTCTTAAGGGGTTGGACAGGCTAGATGCAGGAAGATTGCTCCCGATGTTGGGGAAGTCCAGGACAAGGGGTCACAGCTTAAGGATAAGGGGGAAATCCTTTAAAACCGAGATGAGAAGAACTTTTTTCACACAGAGAGTGGTGAATCTCTGGAACTCCCTGCCACAGAGGGTAGTCGAGGCCAGTTCATTGGCTATATTTAAGAGGGAGTTAGATGTGGCCCTTGTGGCTAAGGGGATCAGAGGGTATGGAGAGAAGGCAGGTACGGGATACTGAGTTGGATGATCGGCCATGATCATATTGAATGGCGGTGCCGGCTCGAAGGGCCGAATGGCCTACTCCTGCACCTAATTTCTATGTTTCTATGTCTATGTTTCTATACTAACACCACTATCTGAGAGTTACGGAGAACCTCAGAGGCTCAGAACAATCGGTCCTCATCAGCCATAAAAAACCACACCAGAAGGTGTCAACTCAAACCATCTCCAGATGGTCAAAGGAGGTAATGGCGGTAGCAGGAGTGAACATTTATATGGTTAAATCTCACTCCACCAGGGCTGCATCTACGTCGGCAGCAAGAGCTATGGACGTGCCCCTTGACGACATCCTAGTGGATGCAGGATGGACGAATGAAATAACGGTCCACCGGTTTTATAACAAACCCATAACCGGACTGAGGGTGTTTGCATGTCCATTTTAAGTTCTGTCCATTAGTTCCCCCCCAAGGTTGGGAGGGGTAACTATTTTTTAAAACTTTTCTTTCATTTAAAGCATCAGTGTCTTTACTTAACTACGTAATGTCTGAATGCTTTAATGATTACATGCATCCATGGTCAATCCATTCAGTTTGTGACGCCTGGATTCGTAACCGGCGTAAAATCACAGAACTTTGAAATCTTCACGTAGTCACTCACGTGACACCGAAGTAAAATAGTAAGATTAAACGAGAACTTACCAGTTTGAAGTTTGATCTTCATTTTATGAGGAGTTACGATGAGCGATTACGTGCCCACCGCTCCCACCCTCATACTATCAAGGTCATATGGAAGTTCTAGTTTCTTCACAATCTTACTATTCTCAGGTCTTCTTTTTATCTGTGATTTAACACAGCTGGTTTGAAGATTGACGCGCACGCAGACGGATGGCCCTTCTTCACGTAATCGCTCATTGTAACTCCTCATAAAATCAAGTTCAAACTTCAAACTGGTAAGTTCTCGTTTAATCTTACTATTTTTCCAGCATCTGAATTTCCTTCTTAAACATAAATTCAGTTGGCATCACTTCCAAGCTCCAGTTAGCATTTAGTTTAAAAGATGAAAATCTGTTCCTTCAAATGTTATATTACTAAAAGTCTGATCTTGACCGGTTTTGGCCCACTGTGCTGTGATTTCCGAGAGAACGCCGCCACCTACGGCCGTCATTTTTGGCCACCTCGCTCAGAGCCCACGTCTGCCTTCCTGGACCAGAGTATTTTTTCCATCGATGAAAAATCAGAGAGATATTAATGGGTTTTTTTAAATCACCATTCTCTCTGCTGCCCCTGCTGGAGGGAGGGGGAGTGTGCCTCACTCAGTCTCTGCAAGATGGAGGTCACTCTGAGCTCTGAGTAACACTGAACAAATGTCTACTCAACTGTGAGTACCCTTAATGTGGTTTGAAAATGAAAATATGGTTAGTTTGAAGTAAAAAAGCTCTGCCTACAAATGGTTGTTTGGGTTGAAGTAAAAAGGCACTCTCTCTCTCCCCCCTCCCCCCCCCCTCTCCTCTCCCCCCCCCCCCTCTCCTCTCCTCTCCCCCCCCCCTCTCCTCTCCTCTCCCCCCCCCCTCCTCTCCCCCCCTCTCCTCTCCCCCCCTCTCCCCTGTCCTCTCCCCCCTCTCCTCTCTCCCCCTCCTCTCCCCCCTCTCCTCTCCTCTCCCCCTCCCCCCCTCTCTCTCTCTCCCCTCTTTTTCTCCCCTCCATCCCCTCCCCCACCGTCCCTCCCCTAAACCCCTCTCCCCTCCACACACCCCTACCCTTCCCTCCACCTCTCCCCCTCCCCTCACCCCTCTCAGCACACCCTCTCTCTCTCTCCCCCTCTCTCAGAACCCCCTCTCTCTCCCCTTCTCCTCTCCCTCTCTCCTCCCCCCCTCTCTCTCCCCTCCCCCACCCTCCCCCCTCCCCTAAACCCCCTCCCATCCACACCCCTTACCCTCTTCCCTCCACCCCCTCCCTGCTCCCCACCTATCCCCCTCACCCCCCTCTCAGCACATCCTCACCCTCACCCTCTCTCTCTCCTCCCCTCCTCCCCCACCTTTCCCCCCTCACCCACCCTCCCTCTTCTCCTCCCCTCCACCCCCTCTCCCTCTTGCCCCTCTCTCTGTGTCTCTGTCTCTCTCTCTGTCTCTGCCCCTTCTCTCTCTGCCCTCACTCTCTACCCCCCCCCCTCTAGGTCCCTATCAAGGGGGGTAATTAGCGTGAGTGCGGGGGGGGGGGATAGTTAGTGTGTGTGACGCTGCATGCTGTCTCCCTCCCCCACAACTGCACGTTGGGGGTACAGACCCAACGGGTCTGCACTTGGTCTAGTATTTCCTAGATACTGATAGTGTGTGCAAGTTGACATCAGCTTAGGCGAAGATTAGAGTTACCTATTGTTTCTATGTTCAATAGCCAACCAATATCAACAGTCAAGGCTCACAACACAATAATAGCACTGAAAGGCATCTGTGTGCTACATTATGTCCTCAAGCAAATGGTAGAATAGTGATAGAAAGTATGTCAATGCAGAGTCCATGGCACATTTCAGAAGACATTGTCAACTGTTATCAAAGTGACTTTTCATAGAAAGATTTCAATATTATAAAATGTTCTACTAAAATATTAAAATATACAATCTCAATTACATTGGGTAATCAAATTTGAGAGTCCTACTCTGCCTTCTGCTAATGTACACAAAAATGCTGGAGAAACTTAGCGGGTGCAGCAGCATCTGTGGAGCGAAGGAAATAGGCAACGTTTCGGGCCGAAACCCTACATACCTCACTGCCTTCTACTAACCTCTTCCAGGAGCATTTTTCGTTCATGTTCAAATTCCTGAATAGATGTTCCAGCCATATTCAGCTGGTCTTGTTGTACATTTTTAATGTTCCTTAGTTTGCATGTTTCTTGCTGCAGATCTTTTAATTCTTTATTAAGTCTGCTGACCTCAGCTCTTTCATCGCCAATCTGTTTATTAAAATAAACAATTTATGTGACTTACATTGCATTACATTTTTGTCCTTGTCAGCTGGAGGATGGATTGCTTTAAAATCTGTGAGTGCACTTCTGTACAAACCAATGCAAAGCAAAGATTAATTCAATAAATGACACTGTCCATTCTGAAACTGGTATAGACATACCTAGAAATTCCCGATTTTACGATTTATTTATGCAATTTACCAGTAACCTGGGACTTTAGGGCACTGCTGGTGGAATGATCTCAGCAATTTTGCAGAGAAGCACATGAGCACTCACTATTTCTATCGTATATGCAACTGTATGAAGGCTACATTGATAGAAACATAGAAATTAGGTGCAGGAGTAGGCCATTCGGCCCTTCGAGCCTGCACCGCCATTCAATATGATCATGGCTGATCATCCAACTCAGTATCCCGTACCTGCCTTCTCTCCATACCCTCTGATCCCCTTAGCCACAAGGGCCACATCTAACTCCCTCTTAAATATAGCCAATGAACTGGCCTCGACTACCCTCTGTGGCAGGGAGTTCCAGAGCTTCACCACTCTCTGTGTGAAAAAAGTTCTTCTCATCTCGGTTTTAAAGGATTTCCCCCTTATCCTTAAGCTGTGACCCCTTGTCCTGGACTTCCCTAACATCGGGAGCAATCTTCCTGCATCTAGCCTGTCCAACCCCTTAAGAATTTTGTAAGTTTCTATAAGATCCCCTCTCAATCTCCTAAATTCTAGAGAGTATAAACCAAGTCTATCCAGTCTTTCTTCATAAGACAGTCCTGACATCCCAGGAATCAGTCTGGTGAACCTTCTCTGCACTCCCTCTATGGCAATAATGTCCTTCCTCAGATTTGGAGACCAAAACTGTACGCAATACTCCAGGTGTGGTCTCACCAAGACCCTGTACAACTGCAGTAGAACCTCCCTGCTCCTATACTCAAATCCTTTTGCTATGAAAGCTAACATACCATTCGCTTTCTTCACTGCCTGCTGCACCTGCATGCCCACTTTCAATGACTGGTGTACCATGACACCCAGGTCTCAGCTGCATCTCCCCTTTTCCTAATCGGCCACCATTTAGATAATAGTCTGCTTTCCTGTTTTTGCCACCAAAATGGATAACCTCACATTTATCCACATTATACTGCATCTGCCAAACATTAGCCCACTCACCCAGCCTATCCAAGTCACCTTGCAGTCTCCTAGCATCCTCCTCACAGCTAACACTGCCCCCCAGCTTAGTGTCATCCGCAAACTTGGAGATATTGCCTTCAATTCCCTCATCCAGATCATTAATATATATTGTAAATAGCTGGGGTCCCAGCACTGAGCCTTGCGGTACCCCACTAGTCACTGCCTGCCATTGTGAAAAGGACCCGTTTACTCCTACTCTTTGCTTCCTGTTTGCCAGCCAGTTCTCTATCCACATCAATACTGAACCCCCAATGCCGTGTGCTTTAAGTTTGTAAACTAATCTCTTATGTGGGACCTTGTCGAAAGCCTTCTGGAAGTTCAGATACACCACATCCACTGGTTCTCCCCTATCCACGCTACTAGTTACATCCTCGAAAAATTCTATAAGATTCGTCAGACATGATTTACCTTTTGTAAATCCATGCTGACTTTGTCCAATGATTTCACCACTTTCCAAATGTGCTGCTATCCCACCTTTAATAACTGACTCTAGCAGTTTCCCCACTACCGATGTTAGACTAACTGGTCTGTAATTCCCCGTTTTCTCTCTCCCTCCCTTCTTAAAAAGTGGGGTTACGTTTGCTACCCGCCAATCCTCAGGAACTACTCCAGAATCTAAAGAGTTTTGAAAGATTATTACTAATGCATCCACTATTTCTGGAGCTACTTCCTTAAGTACTCTGGGATGCAGCCTATCTGGCCCTGGGGATTTATCGGCCTTTAATCCATTTAATTTACCCAACACCACTTCCCGGCTAACCTGGATTTCACTCAATTCCTCCAACTCCTTTGACCTGCGGTCCCCTGCTATTTCCGGCAGATTATTTATGTCTTCCTTAGTGAAGACGGAACCAAAGTAGTTATTCAATTGGTCCGCCATATCCTTGTTCCCCATGATCAACTCACCCGTTTCTGACTGCAAGGGACCTACATTTGTTTTAACTAATCTCTTTCTTTTCACATATCTATAAAAACTTTTGCAGTCAGTTTTTATGTTCCCTGCCAGTTTTCTTTCATAATCTATTTTTCCTTTCCTAATTAAGCCCTTTGTCCTCCTCTGCTGGTCTCTGAATTTCTCCCAGTCCTCCGGTATGCTGCTTTTTCTGGCTAATTTGTACGCATCATCCTTCGCTTTGATACTATCCCTGATTTCCCTTGTTATCCACGGATGCACTACCTTCCCTGATTTATTCTTTTGCCAAACTGGGATGAACAATTTTTGTAGTTCATCCATGCAGTCTTTAAATGTCTTCCATTGCATATCCACCGTCAACCCTTTTAGAATTAATTGCCAGTCAATCTTGGCCAATTCACGTCTCATACCCTCAAAATTACCTTTCTTTAAGTTCAGAACCATTGTTTCTGAATTAACAATGTCACTCTCCATCCTAATGAAGAACTCAACCATATTATGGTCACTCTTGCCCAAGGGGGCACGTACAACAAGACTGCTAACTAACCCTTCCTCATTACTCAATACCCAGTCTAAAATAGCCTGCTCTCTCGTTGGTTCCTCTACATGTTGATTTAGATAACTATCCCGCATACATTCCAAAAAATCCTCTTCCTCAGCACCCCTGCCAATTTGATTCACCCAATCTATATGTAGATTGAAGTCACCCATTATAACGGTTTTGCCTTTGTCGCACGCATTTCTAATTTCCTGTTTGATACCATCTCCAACTTCACTACTACTGTTAGGTGGCCTGTACACAACACCCACCAGCGTTTTCTGCCCCTTAGTGTTTCGCAGCTCTACCCATACCGATTCCACATCCTGCAAACTAATGTCCTTCCTTTCCATTGCGTTAATCTCCTCTCTAATCAGCAACGCTACCCCACCTCCTTTTCCTTTCTCTCTATCCCTCCTGAATATTGAATATCCCTGGATGTTCAGCTCCCAGCCTTGGTCACCCTGGAGCCATGTCTCCGTGATCCCTACTATATCATAGTCATTAATAGCTATCTGCACATTCAACTCATCCACCTTATTACGAATGCTCCTTGATGTGGGGATTTTAAACATGAAGTCAAAGAGGGTTAAGAACTTGGAAAGCAAGACTTCTGATTCACAGGTCTGAACTTCTACTTGCTGCCACATTGAATCTGGATACGTTGTTAAGAGTCTTTGAGAATGTCATAGGTTTTCATCGCCCGACAGATAATGGGATGATTGAGGCATCACCCAAGAGTCAAGATTCAACTTAATTGTCACATGTACCAGTGAAAATTGAGTTACCATACAGCCATATTAAGTGACAAAAACAACAATACACACAGCCACATAAAATAAAAGTTACCATAAACATCCACTGCAGCGGAATCCACATTCCTCACTGTGATGGAAGGCAATAAAGTTCAGTCATCTTCCACCTTTGTTCACCCGTTGTCGGGGCTGAACCCTCCGCACTTGACATTGGCGACGATCCGCGGTTCAAGTCCTTTCGTCGGTATGACTGAAACTCCAACGTCGGGACGGATCGGAACAATCCGCGGAACGGCCGCTTCTTACCGGAGACCGCTGCTTCATGGTGTTAAAGTCCACAGGCCCCGCAGTCAGAGTTCCTACACTGGCGATCCTCGGCAAAACATCCCAGGCTCCGCGATGGTAAGTCAGCGCCACGCCCTGGCCGGTCTCCAGGAAAGGCCGCATCACTCCACGATGTAGGCCGCAGGTGGGGGGCGGAGATGCGACACGGAGAAAAATCGCATCTCCGTCGAGGTAAGTGACTGGAAAAAGTCAGGCGTCCCGACTTACCTGATGCCCCGAGTTCCTACGGCTGCCATTGGGAGCCGCTATGAAACATCTACGGACTCCTACGGGCTCGCTACCGACATTACCCGACATTCCCCGAGTTCAAATCAAGGGGAAAACTCGGGAGAGTTCGTTACTCGGGAAAGTGGAACAGGGCCTTAAGGCTGCTACTGTACCGCTGCGCCACTGTACCGCATTATATAAGAGTTTGGCTAGTCTTTTCCTTTTAAAACACTTATAAAAGTGATTGCATTATACTTATGTTTCTCCCAGTCTCCTGGCTCATAGATATTAATGATCAGACTTAATTCAGTTCTGCTCTTGTGACAGGTAACTGTAAACATATTGTTATATTTGAAATAACGTTAATTCTTTGATGTGCATTCAGTCCCTTTCTTCAGCCAGGGTCAGAAAGAGTTATGTATGTCGCCAGATCCAGGAAATTGGAATGTAATTATGCGTGTAGCAGGAGGTTTGGGAGATTTCGCTGGATGCAAGGAATCTGAATACAGTTAAGTATGTTGTCAGAGTTAGGGATCAGGAATGTGTCAGGTGGGTGACCAGATCTCGGGATCTTAAGTACATATACGCTGCAACCATGGTTTGGAATGGGCATTGAGGGTCCGGGACAGAAACATATGTGGGTCTGTACCTGCTGCCAGAAACGTGGACTGGACTTAGATATAGGACTGGTTCTAGGAATTGGGGAATGGCTGAAGCAAGGAGTCAAGAATGTAGCTGTGCATGTGGCCAGAGCCGGAGGTCAGAAACATGCAAAGGTGCAAAACTGGAGATAGAAAAGGTCAGTCTGCGGTTTCATATGTGGCCAGAGCCATGGATGGGTAATGTGATCAGGTGTTCAGCCAGAGGCAGGGACTTGGACCAGTCAAGCAGAAAACAATTGAAGACAATAATTTTCTTTCCTTCTGTGAATAGAGGAATTTCTGCTGACAATGAAAGACTTGTACTTCTGTAGCATTTCTTTACACGGGCCTTTCAAAATGTTCCAAAGTATTTTACAATATGTTTCAGAAATGTAGACAATTTTGTAGCACAGAAAAAAAAAGCAGGTAACTTACAATGAGATCTTACAATGTTAATGTGATAATAACCAAATTAAATTCTTCTAAAATAAACATTGTGATGAACAGATTTTGACCAACATTTCTAGGTTATCTTTCTTCCTCAAAACGAACGGATAATTCTGTCTACATTCAAAGGTTCAATAGGAATTAGTATAACATCTCAATCTAAAGACAGCCTCTGTCCCCAATTAATGGAGTAGCTGGCCTCAATTTTTGTGATATATCTGGCATGAGTCGTGAACTCACAAGCTTCTGACTCCAAAGCAAGCTCCTATTACATGAGACAAAGCTGACACTAACGATTGAGCCAAAAGATTTCAAAATGCTTCTGGAATGTCTTTATTTATGTGTTGGACAACACAACAAAATATTTCACCATGTGGCACTGCAAAATATAGAATAATCCAAATTAAAATGTGGTGCACATTTAAGGAAGATAGCAGACTAATAATCTATCAGAGGAAGTTGAATAGATGAAGAACAATATTTGCAAAATTAACTAAATGTCCATGTTTTTCTCCAATATGCATGCATTCTTGAAAATATACATACCTCTTCCTCTGCTCCTTCATATTTTGCCTGTGCCGTTTCCAAATCAGTCTTCAGTTTTAGAATAATCTGGTCTTGCTTGCCCACCTGGATTTCAAAAACACAGCAGGAATGTGAATAATACAAGTAATATAAGATGAATAAAGCAAGTATTATAAGCTGCCTAATTCAGTTTATAATACTTGTATTTATTGTACTTGTTTTAAGTTTAGGCAACTACAATCATTAAATAATTATTGATATAATAATATATTTGACCACCAGAATTCAAGAGAGAAATTCAGTCTTATTCAGTAGAAAATATACGCTGGTTTCTTTTTTTATGTATATTAAAAAAATGCAACCATAAGCACAAATATGCAAAATCTATTAGTGCCTACAATCAGAAACAAAAAAAAAAATAATTAGCTAGGGGCACTATGAAAATGACAAACTATAAAATATTAACTTAATTTCCTTTGTTGTCCATCTTTCAAAGTTCACATGACTAAGATCTCAGCACCCCATGATGATGAAAGCTTTTCAAGGTGGATACATTGCTGAATGTTGTTCAGGTATTAGAACTTCAGAAGAGGAAGGCCAAGGATTCACAAACCTGCCTTCATTGATGGTTCGGTGGTGGAGAGAATTAAATACTTCAGGTTCCTCTGGATGTGCAAATCTCGGAAGATATGCCCTGCACCCAGCACACTGAAGCATTCATAAAGAAAGCCCCTCATCTACTTACTTAGAAGATTGAGGAGATTCTGTATGTTGATTAATATACACTTGAACTTCTACCTGTGTACATTAGAGAGCAAATTTGACTGCATCATGGCTTGGTTCGGTAACTCCATTACCCAGGAACGAAGATTACAAAACATGGTGTCAATGCCCAGTCTATAACAGGTAATGACCTCCCCACCATCAAAGGGATCTATAGGAGGGCAGCATCATTGAGGATCATCTCCACACTGCCCACGCTCTCATTTCACTCCTGCCATCGGGTAGAAGATATAGGAGCCTGAAAACTATAACGTCCAGTTTCAGGGGCAGCTTCTTCCCAATAAGCATCAGGTTATTGACCACTATGAACTTGAACTAAACTTCGAACAATGAACTGCCTTGATTGCATTAGAGACTTTGGGCCTTCCGTTTTCTTTGCACTATAGTCTTTATTTTTCAATATTGAACTTATTTTTGTTGTTTAATATGGTGTCCACTGAGTGCTAATTTTACATATCGTGCTGCTGCAGGTAAAAATTTCATTGTTCCGTTTCGGGACATATGACAATAAAACACTCTTGACTTGAGAACACAAGTTAAACAAATTCATATCGTAATTATTTGAGAAAACAATACAAATTTAAGATAACATATATCACATTACATTTCATACAATGTTGTTTACTTGGGAAAAAATGAAATGGAAGAAAATAATGTAATTGATGTTTCTGTCGATATGGTTTGTTGTATGATACTGAACTACCAGATTCATTGGAAAATATGGCATATTCTGTATTTAATGTATATGATATGCCAAGAACCAAATAGACTAATATTGGCATGAAGGTAAACAGAACTGCAAGGCTGAGAGCTAAATAAAAAAACTATATACTGGCACAAACTGTTCGCTCTCAGGATCTCAACCCGAAACATTAACTTACAAGTTTTGCTTCCACATATGCTGCTTGATCCATTGAGTTCTTCCAAAATTCTGCTTTTTGCAATATTGGCAAAAACATTTATAACGAATACTGACCATCTTAACTTTATTTGGTTAACAGCTGCTTAAATCTTAAAATATTTTATATTTTAATAACCGCATGCCAATTTTAACATTGTTAATTTTAATGTAGGAAAGTCACTCAATCCAAATATTAACAAAAATATGTAAAGAGTGACAGCAACAATTTATATATTTTATTGACATCTCTAATATACCTCATGTTGAGCAGTTCTATACTTTTCAGTAATTACTGTCACCTCCAGTTCTATTTTCTGCTTCTCAGCACTGAGCACGTTGATATCTTGGGAATGCTGTTTTATTTGGTCTGTCAGCTCAACAGTTTCTTCTTTTAACTGCTGCGTGATTTTTTCTCCATGGAGGAACTAAGATCAAAATTGAAAGTTGCAGCCATTATTTCAAATCATATTTTCTTGGATTCTAACATCTAATACAAGTTTCAGTGTGAATATATTTGTCTGAGCAACTCACAGTTACAGTCATCCATAATACATTATTGGCAGCAAATATAGCTGTCCTCTTTCAAATGAAGTATATTTAGTTCACAGACAGAATACAAAGCTTGTACAATTCTCTGGAATGTTCTGATGACACATTAAAGCTATGTCGCAATCTCCTGTCAAGCAAACGTCTACTTTGATGGTTCAATATATAACAACACAAATTCATCTCTTTTCTGTTCTTCAATACTTACAATAGAATAGGGCCAACACTCACTCACCTCCAGCTCTAGGTCAGTTTTAACCAATTAAGAATACCTTGCGAAGGATAAATTGCAAATAGCATTCAATTCTCCACTATATATTACTATATGTTACAGTACCAAGATTTAGTCTAAGTGAAAGGACCATCTTATTGGGATGAGAATGCTTAAGGGGACGTTTCACAAAAGGTTGGCAAAATATTCAAAAGACTTTGGAAGACCCTTCTCAGCAAGACATGTGGGAGATGTGATTAAATAGAGGTGAAAAGGAAAGGAAGTAAAATTTGAAGTGCCAGTGTGGTGCGAACAAGCATTGGTGTAGGGCAAGGCCTGATCCTCTGTTCTCTCGCTGCCAAAGTGGAATCAATGCTGCTTCAATCACTTCATAAACAGTGCTTCCTCCTTGGCACTTCACACTACTAATGTCAGAGCTCATATCAGCAGAATGCCTGCAAGGATAAACAAGCCACACTTCAAGCAATTGAGCCACTACAATTTCTCTGATGGGAATTGCAGTGGATGCCATCATGGTGAAAGGAATTTGTGCACACAGCAGGCATGGAGAGCAAGTAGTTCATAATCTTAGTCAGTATGCCATGCTGATCTGACACCATGATGCCACTTTCAAACAGCATCACCAGCCAATAGTTTATTTTGACCTCCCACAGCTGATCAAGTGTTCAACAGCATAAAGGCCATCAAGCCTTCATCACTTTCCCACTCCCGCCATGAGCTGCATACAGATATAGTCGAGACACAAGGCACTGCAGATGATGGAATCTGGAACAACATACAATCTGCTGCAGCAACTCAGCAGGTCGAGTGGCATAGGTGGAGGGATATGGATGTGCAACGTTTCTGGTCCAGAAGAAGAGTTCCAAACATAAACACTGTTGTCCATTTCTCTCCACTTATGCTACATAACCTGCTGACTTCCTTCCAGCAGATTGTTTGTTGATACATATTTAGTGGCTGGATTACTCTACTCCAATTTCACCTGATTTAGGATAGTTTCATTTGTTTCTTTACAGCTGTTATCTTTCTTCCTAGTTGTTATCTTTCTTCCCAGGCAACTAAATGGTACTCTCATCAGCTAGAGTAGGGTCCTGACATACAAGCAACCTCATTGGAGATCGTTGAACTATCCTTCAGTGTACTTCAATGTTATATCTTGTATTAAATGTTGTACCCTTTATCCTTTATATGTGCACTGTGGACGGATTGATGATATGGTTTTACCACTAGGGGCGCCGCATTGATGGCAGCCTCTGCCTGCAGTCTTGTCTGTTTTTTCTATCTTTTTATTATTTTAGTCTGGCTTAACAGTTTGTTTTGGAGATTTCTTTAGTTTTTCTATGTGGGGGATGGGGGAGGGGGGGTAGGGTAAGGGGAAACCATTTCCCAGTCACTTCCTGGCAAGGATGCAAATATTCTCCGAGTCGCATCCTCGCCCCACCCCCCTCCTCGCGGCCTACCAACTGGATTGGCGCGGCCTTTCCTGCCGGGGTCCGGGAACCGGATCAGAGCTTCAGCAGCAGCGATGCAGCGCTGGATTCATCGCGTAGCGGGCGATACCTACCTGGGTCTCCATTTGAAGCTCCACGATGTTGGAAGCTGCTTCAACATCGTGGAGCTGTGGTTCGTGGGGCTTCCAGCGGGGGCGGCACTGACTTCTGTGTCGAGCAGTCCTGGGATCCCTTTGCTGGGTCTCCGCCCGGCATGGCCTGTGGACTTCGGGAGCCTCGGACTCCAGTAGGAAGTGGCCGATTCGGATCTCCAAGCCGCTGAAGTTGTTCTCCCGTTCTGACGTCGGAGTTCCATCATCCCGGCGAGCGGGCCTGAACATCGGGCCATCCATAGCGGTGACTGCGGAGGGCTCGGGAGGGCCCGACCATGGGTGAACATCAAAGAACATTAGAGGAAGATGGCTGAACTTTTGGTGCCTTCCCTCACAGTGGGAAACTTTGATTCTGCTGTGTGGGGATGTTTTATGCTGGAGTCTGTGGTCTTTTTTTTTTATTCGTATGGCTGTATGGTGACCACACATTTCACTGGACCAATTGGTACATGTGACAAATAAATGTATCTTGTATCTTTTATTCATGTATAATATTTTCTTTGACTGGATAGCGAGCACTGTTCCTCAGTACATATGACAGAAAACTAAACTATACTAGTCTACAGGTAGTGGTATGGCTTATACTAAAGTACAGTTGTGGATGTTAAAAGGCTTGTGCCAGATTAAGGTGCTTCCATGTGGAATGTTGGTTTTAATATTAAGTGGAGTAGAAGTTGCACTACTGTTGTACAAAGCCCTGGATAGAACCAGTTTAGGAAAGCAGCTCTGATTTACTAGCAAGAAATCTGCATTCTCAGGGTTAAATTAAGAGAGATATTTTAAATTGTGGCTGTGTTCATTAGAATGTAGAAGGTTAAAAGTTAATTTGATTTTATGGGGAATTATCGATACAGTGAAATTGTTTCCGCTGATTCCTGAGTCTAGGACTGGGGACAGTATCTAATGTTAAACCTTCAGGAGCGATCAGTAACCATCTTTTCATGGAGGAGATGGATTTTGGAATCCTCTTCCACAAATGACAACTGATCAACTGTTAAACTTAAACCTGAGATTAGTACATCTTATTAATCACTGTTATGAAAAGATACGAGACAGAAGCATGCATTTGGAGTTATATCACGGATTAACCCTCTGATGGGCAGAACATGCCCAAGGGCTAAATGGTCTATTCCTGTCATGGTTGTTAATGGTTGTTGCGGTTTCACATATCCAACCCACTGATGAATATTCTGTTAATATTGTGGAAGAATTTGTTTCCTAATTCAATCACAAGCAACCATTGAGCCACTCTTACTGTAAAATGCTACAGTAGAATGTCTCTGCAGCAGCAGGATCATGTTATATAATAAATCAAGATTTGCCAAAGTTCAGATTCTATGATGAAGTGTGTGCACCTGTCTGCTGCTTTACATCTCGATTAATAAGCAATTAGATTTGCTTGATGAAGTAGAAGCACCTTCTCTGGTTTCAGATGGCAATATGCCAGAATATGAAAATAAAGCCTTGTAATGTGTCAGTTAAAGTGTTCCTGTTTCTGTAACATTGAAATGAATATTAAAATAAGCTGAACTCTCACTTACAGCATGCATATTTATGATCAGATGTTTTCACACAAGCTGCATTTCTTGTGAAGCCACAAAGGATAAAAATTGCAGCAAACTAGTAAAGGCAGATTATGCACCATTACATGTGGAACTCTTCAACCTTCAAAGAGTTATCGGCCAAATACCAATAATGTCTGCGTTCAATGTAGAAAATCTCTTTAAAGATGGCTGTCTCGTTATATTAAAAAGAAAAATCCTGAAAATACTCAGCAAGTCAAGCAGCATCTGTGAAGGGAGTCACAGATGTAATGTTTTAGGTCAGCGGCCTTCGATTGGAACTGGCAATAGGATTGCAAAAGAGACACAACTATAATTGAAACAAATTGGTGTCCATTTTCCTCTATAAAGAAGAATATTTCCAGCAATATTTTCTGATTGATTGTGTGGGTTTCCCCCGGGCACACTGGTTTCCTCACACAACTCAAAGATGTGGCGGTTGATAGGATAATTGGCTACAGTGAGGTATCTCTAATATAAGGTGGGGAGGAGGGGGGAGAAGCAAAATTGTGTTAGCGGTGATGATGGAGATGGGATTGAGAACCTGCAGTTCAATTCCTTTTAATTAATTATTGTAAAGGAACAATAATGCTGAGCTTGGAGAGAGCACTGAGGAGTGAAATATCTGGCTTTGCTTGATGTTTACAGAGGTTTTCATAGGGAGATGGTTGAACAAAGACTGTAGATGAAAGGACAAAAGGTGTGAGAGAAAAAGATTGAAGAGTTGATAATTGTGAAGCTTAAGGAAGGAATGTAGGTGGAAAAGGAAGGAAAGACGAGAAATAGGAAAGACTACGTGGGGCACAGGGGAGAGAGGGGAGAAAAAGAGGGGGGGGGGGACAGAAAGAGGAGGGATGGGGAAAAAAAAGAGATGAGGTGTTGTGATTACTTAAAATTGGAAAATACAATGTTCATACCGTTGGGATATAAGCTACCCAAGCGGAATATGAGATGATGTTCCTCCAGTTTAAGTGTGGCCTCACTCTGGCAATGGAGGAAGCTAAGGACAAAAAGGTCAGCATTGGGATGGAAAGAGGAGTTACAATGGTTGGCTCCCCTCCTCCTTCCCTTTCACCTACATTCCTTCCTCTAGCTTCATTATTAGCCAGCTTTTAATCCTTTCGTCTCATACCTTCTGTCTTTTCACCTCTGGTCTGTCCACCCATCTATCTATTAACCCACTCCTCCCTGCCCTCCTTCACCTGTATCCACCCATTACTTGTGTAAGGAGGAACTGCAGATGATGGTTTAAACTGAAGATAGACACAAAAAGTTGGAGTAACTCAGCAGAACAGGCAGCATTTCTGGAGAAAAGGAATGGGTGACGTTTTGAGTTAAGATCCTTCTTCAGACTGGTTAGGGATAAGGGAAACAATAGATATAGACGATGATGTGGAGAGATAAAAAAAACAATGAATGAAAGATATGCAAAAAAGTAACGATGATAAAGGAAACAGACTGTACAGTAAGTTGTTTGTAGGGTGACTTGGGTGGGGGAACGATAGAGAGAGAGGGGATGCCGGGGCTACTTGAAGTGAGAGCTATCAATATTCATACCACTGGGCAGTAAGCTGCCCAAGCGAAATATGAGATGCTGTTCCTCCAAATTGCGTTTAGCCTCACTCTGACAATGGAGGAGACCAAGGGCAGAAAGGTCTATGTAGGAATGAGAAAGAGAATTAAAGTGTCCAGCAACCGGGAGACCAGGTTGGTTCACGCGGGCTGAGCGAAGGTGTTCCATGAAACGATAGCCCAGTCTGCGTTTGGTCCCGCCGATGTATAAGAGCATAAGAGTCCATATTTTGAACAACAGATACAGTAGATGAGGTTGAAGGAGGTGCAAGTGAACCTCTGCCTAACCTGAAAGGACTGTCGGGGTCCCTGAACAGAGTCAAGGGAGGGGGTATAGTGACAGGTGTTGCATCTTCTGCAGTTGTTGGGGAAGGTACCTGGGGAAGGGGTGGTTTGGGTGGGAAGAGATGTTAACCAGGGAGTTGCGGAGGGAACGTTCTCTGCCGAAGGCGGAAAGGAGTGGAGATGGGAAAATGTGGCTAGTGGTGGGATCCTGTTGGAGATGGCAGAAATTTTGGAGGATTATGTGTTGGACACGACGGCTGATGGGGTGGAAGGTAAGGACTAGGAGGACTCTGTCTCTGCTGCGACTCGGGAAAGGGGGAGCAAGGGCAGAGCTGCGGGGTACAGAGGAAACACGAGTGAGGACCTCATCTATGATGGGAGAGGGGAACACCTGTTCACTAAAGAATGAGGACATCTCGGATGTTCTAGTATAGAACACCTCATCTTGGGCGCAGATGTGGCGTAGACGGATGAATTGAGAGTAGGGGATGGAGTCTTTGCAGGAAGCAGGGTGGGATCTCTATCCATACTTGTGAGTTTTTAACCATCCTATGGCTTATCTCCACCAAAGTGATTCTACACCTTGAGCTTTTGATCAAGGTTGATCTGTGATTTTGTGAAAGTTGGTCTTCACTACAGCAGTGATCTCACTTATTAACATTGCTACCTTTTCTCTCAGAGTAACTTTCTTTTTCCACTCAGTTTCAGGAATCAGAGAATGGTGGACAATTGAGATTCTATTATTCAAATTTGTTTACTTTACGAACAAAGAGTGCATTAATATCATGAAATAGAATGACCCAGACAGTGCTGTTAAAACCGCAGAAATTAATCAGCATCTTGTGACAAAGAACTTGTGAATTATGGATCTTCACCGGTTTCCGTGAATCTTTGTCGAGTTGTTTTAATCCTTTAACCACGTTGATGCAGAAGTGCATAGTTTGTTCCATTTCTCACAAGGTTCCAGGTGCCCTATTACCCCACTACACCTTATTCGGTTCATTTGCAGCTGACCATGGACACCTATTTTAAAATCTAAGCTCGTAACCATGTCTAATGGGGTATGTTGGGGCCTTGGTAAATACACCCGGTAACATCTCCATATATTAGAAACAAATGTTTTGGCCAGCATTAAATGCGACTGATTATGCTAAGTATTGTAAAATTGCAATGATTTACTCACCAGTAAATATATTAAAAATATTGATTCATAAAATAATTACCTTTTCATAGCAGACAGAATATTGCTTTTTGGCCTCCATCAGCTCTTCTTCCAGAGCACCTAATTTGTTTTCTTTTTGGTGAATCTACAAAACAAAAGCATAATTTAATAGTTCAATTTTTTGAGGTCTTTACAAACCTAATCTACAGATATCTGCTCTCTGATATCTAGCTTAATACTGTTCTTTATAAAAAATATTGAAAATAATTCACTGCTGAACAATAGACTGCATAATTTAATATTTCGACACAAGATGGAAATAAAATGTACACAAATTCCTTGTTTCCATTTAGAATGATAAAATGCCCAATCTAGTGACTAATAACCCACTCTATATGCTGAAAGTTTACCTATGGTTTCAATAACAATTTTAGAAATTCAATTTTTCAGAATATGGCTCAGTCAGTGTAAATTAGATATTAGTTTCTATCAGCACACAGGGTCAATGAACCGTTCAGAAGATCCTGCACCTTTAGCAGCATGAAAGTCTTTTATTTTCCCATTTTCTAAACACAGAAAAATGTATCCCCACAATTCAGAATATTGAATGTCTTATAGAAAGTGAAAGGTCATTTGTAACTGTCCGCAGGATTGATGGAGTTAAGATAACTCCTTGACCTTCACCCTGCACTCATGAAGTATGGTCTCAGATGAGAGAGCATGTTGCAAGTTTTTGGAGACTGTCCTTTTTATTTCACTTCACATTATAGGCTTTTTTTCTACATGTATTTCATAATCATATACCAAGATTTAATTACCTCAAGCTTTTTCATGATAAACAGCAAACTATTTTCTAGAACTGCTCACAAGTCTAGAATTTGTATTAATTCAAAATTATATGCCACCTTTTTGATACTTTTAAGATGATCCAGTTGAATAATTGCTCTACGGGTCTATGTAACATCAAGGTCATGCTAAATGATTTGGTACTTAAAAAAAAAAAGATGAATATAATCCACACTGGAAATAAGACTACAACCTTTGTATTTCAAATGTAGCTGCCCTACAATACCAAACTAATTTTACACAATTCAAGGAGAAATCTTTATACATTAAAAATAATAAATCACAACAGAAACATTTAAATTGTACTCACTTAGCAATGTGTTAAACCAACCTTTCACTGATAACGTGCTGAGATATAAAAGTAATCCTAAACACAATATCATGTTTTTGTTCATTAAGCAATCCAATCCCAAAGAAATATAAAACTTTTAATATCAGGGAATTTACCCATGCCTCAAAAGATCCAAGATTTCCATCCAGGTGCTTGCATGGAGGACTTAGACATACATGCACATTAGCAACCAATAAGCGTCATGTGCTTTGATTTTTGTTCATATTGGAGTGAGCTGTTTGCAGGTTACTTGCAGTGGCCTGCTCCTATGTCACTTGCTCGAGTAGGTCCCAACTTGGCAATGGGAACCTAATCCAGGTACCATCCCTTCCAACGAGGGTATGGGTATCCTTTGATTGTTCCGCCTTCCTTCAGTCCTGGTAGCGTAGTTTGCTACTGTAACTTAGTCCATAGTGCAGGTTAATGACATAAAGAATCAATTGGTTGCAGGTGATACAAAGAAATAAAGAAAGGAGGAAAAGGACTAATACAATTGTTCCCCTGAGAACCAGCATGGATCCAATGGACTGAATAGCTTCCTTCTGTGCAAGATTTATTCACTGGCTTTACTCAGTAACCTGCCCATCTGCATCTCCACCTTCTCCGCCAGAGTGATTTTTTTTCCGATCCGTTCCCCCATTCATCAATCATCCAACCAGCCAGATCATTATATCTTTGCACTAGATGTTGCACCCTTTATCCTTTATCTGTGTACCGTTCATCTGAATAATGTATTTTCTTTGATTGGATAGCATGCAAACAAAAGCTTTTCACTGAACCACACTGTACACATGACAATAATAAACTAATCTAAACCAAACCAAACACAACCCATTGACCCTCCACACAAAAATCATTCAATCAGACATCCCAGGTCTTCAATATTCCACCAGTCATCCAACCAGTCTACAACCCAGAAACATATAACATGACTCCCATGTTTACCAATCACCCCAACATACCCCGATTGGAAATTATTGGTTACCTACTTCTCAGCATTGATTTCTGGCACGCCAAATTCCTTACCTCTCCTCAACCACCATCACGCTGCCCCTGCCCAATGGTAGGCCTCGGCCTCTTTCTCTCCTGTAACTTCAATTAGAACTAGTGGTAGGCATGCATTTCTTTGGATTGGATTTTGCGTACACTTAGACTGGCACAGTATTTGAAGGAAAGCTCTTCATTCATGGAAGTTGATTCAGTACCACCTACTGTTTCAAGCCTCCACATTATTACACTCCCAAGTGATGGGGCCGTGATCAAAATGGCTGTTGTTCCACAACATAACAACCAATTAACAAATTACTGAAAGAACTAATGCAATTCTAGACCTTTTGTTCTTCTCTGTTAATAAGCATAACATGGAACCATCTTCTCCAAGAAAAAAATATTACTGAATGATAACATTCTTTCTATCTTTTCTTCACTCTCCACATTATAGATACCTTCCTTACATCTTTCTGTGTAAATCCTGGAAATATTTATTTCAGTTTTAAAGTAAGGATAATATCTTTTTTTACTGTGAATCAAAACTATTTCAGAATTTGTAAAAAAACTTAATTTGCATCAAAATTGATGGTCCATATATATATATAACAGTCATACGTTTTTAAAAAGGCAGATTAACATGAACATTACAGTGGTTAAAATATTTATGTATGGATAGTAAATTACATATAACTTTGATGAACCTCATCTTCGTCCGTGTTTCATCCGTCCGTTCGTCGGAGCATCGATCATCCCGACGAGAGGGCCTGTACATCGGGCCATCCATAGCTGCGACTACGGAGGGTCAAGGCCCCATACACGGGTGAACAACGGAGGAAGACTGACTGAACTTTATTACATTCCATCACAGTGATCAATGTGGTAGATGTTTATGTTAAGTTCTATCGTGTATTGTCTTCTTATAAGTTTAAGTTCAAATTTATTTGTCACATGCACCGTAAGGTGCAGTGAAATGTAATTGCATGGCTGCATGGTAACTCAAACATCACTGTACCTTAATTGGTGCATGTGACAATAAATGTGAACTTGAACTTGAACATTATTAATGAATACATGTGATCAAAAAAGACTAGAATGCAGATGTTGGTATTTAAAAAAAAATAAACAACTGCTTCATTACAAGACTTGTAGAGCAGGCAAAGCTAAGTCTGACATTTTATAAAAACTTTCAATGCCCATTCAGTAAGCAAGTCAAGCAAAAGGCATATTTGTCTTGTCATTTTAAAGACTCGACTTTTTCAATGTTATTGTTAGTGTGAGGAAAAAGAGGTCAAGAGGAAATGTAACATTTCCAAATGCAAGAAAACAAGCAAATAAATTTGTCCTAAAAAACATATTAGGCCAATTTTGTAATAAAACTGGAGAATCTATACTATCTGGTTGTTTACTTGACCCTATGATGGTGGGATGATGCAAACAGTTGCTTTTAGTAAACCATGTCTTTATACATGACCCAAGACAGCTTTTGATTGATGATATTATTCAGGCGACTATTAGTCTGGTAATTTAGTCAATGCACAACCATTCTTGGTCTGTTCCTTGCCTGAAGACTGATATTTAGGGCAGCATCGAGAAGGTCATGTCCTCAAAAGTACCAGAAAACTAGCACCCTTTAATAAAATGTACAGGTTATAGAATCACTGTGCCCTCCTCCAATATGCCCTCCTCCTGCAAGAATCATGCACTCAAGGTACATGAGTTGATTTTTGATAACAAAAATATAAAAGTATGTTATATAAAAATATAAAGCCACACTTGTATTTTCAAATATTGAAGGCATCCGTAATTTCCAGATTCGTGCAAAATACCTAGTTATTCAATTAAAATTAATTTAAAAAGATTTATTTCGAAAGTATGTCAATCTGAAGCATTATCTTCAGCAATCAGGTTTGTTTGCATTGTTTTAACTAGATTGTGTTAGTGTTTCTCAGTTGATATGTCGAACCACAATACCATTGGGTTGGGTAACCATTTCATTTCCTAAAATATTGAGTAATGAGGGGTGAAATTTTGAGATGTGTCTGTAAATGTTCAAAAACATGCCCGTCTTTTCTTTGTTCTCACTCTTTGAAGAAGCTGTTTAAATATGCCCAGCAAGAGTTTAGGTGTTTATTAAACAAAGATCACAATGCACAGGAGAAGCATCATGCAGATGCAGAATCTGTGCAGGCAGGTGTTCAGTTTCACACTTGGCTCTGACTTTCAAAATCCATCCTCGTTGACTCCAATCCTGAACATAACCTGGTGAACTCAGTGTGGGAGACACGTAAAATAGTAAGATTAAACGAGAACTTACCAGTTCGAAGTTTGATCGTTATTTTATGAGGAGTACGTTGAGGGAATACGTGAAGAACCACGCCAGGACGCATGCGTGTCATTCTTCAAAGCAGCGGTGTGAAATCACAGATAACTGTAATGACTGAACATAGTAAGATTAGAGAAGAAATACCAGTTGAGTATATGATCATGGGTGGGAGCGGAGGGCACGTATTCCCTCAACGTACTCCTCATAAAATAACGATCAAACTTCGAACTGATAAGTTCTCGTTTAATATTACTATTTTACTTCGGAGTCACGTGAGTGACTACGTGAAGATTTCAAAGCTCTGTGATTTCATGCCGTGGAAACGAGTCCATGCATCACATCTGCCTTAATGACTGTGGGAGGAATTGTGTCAACAAAATTTAGACATGAATCCGACATTGAAATCCATGAAATTATGGGGTAAATTAAATTACAGAACTTAAAATTGTTTCTGCAAACGTTCCAGGTTTAATGACTGGTTTATGATAAAATAGTTGGAATGTTTTTTCCCCTGACCATCCTGCTGTCTTGAGGATTTGGTCCATTGGTACATCCAACTGCATAGCTGCCGATGTAGCTGCAGCCGGGTGGAATGAGATTTAAAAATATTAGTATCCACCCCAGCCTGTATTAGAACCTGTTTCAGCCATCTGCGATGGTCTGGACCGTCACTTTTTTGTGTGGTTGCTTGTGGCTGATAAAAAAGTGCCTTCTCATTGCCTCTGATGATATTCGTGTTCTCCATGTATAACAACAAATGTCTTACTATACAGAGACGATCATCTGTTGGGTAAGACCTAAATTCTATATTGAGGCCTGCTGATCCCTGTCTGTTCTGCTTAACTAATTCATAAATATGAAACGTAATATTTCCAGATGAAGAAGTCATGTTGTCCAGTCTTAATTTATGTATCGACTGTACCCTTTGTGCCATGACAAAAGCCATTAGCATGACTGTTTTTAATGTCAGTCTATGTAGGGACAGAGCTGTTGCTGGAGACCAATCCCTGAGCATCGTCAGGACAATACTCACATCCCATATTTGAGAGTACCTGGTTCTTGGGGGATTGGTATTAAAAATTCCCCTCATAAGTTTTGTTACCAGTGGTGAGTCCCAACAGAATGACGCTCTGTTCCTTGCCATAGATAAGTTGATAGGGCACTTCTGGCGCAGTTGATGGCAGTATAACTGAGCCCCTCATCATAATGGAGGCCTGCCAGGAATTCCAGAACAGACGGGATGTTCATTAATCTGTAGGTGATGCTGTTTCTTTGACAATACATCTCCCATTTCCTGATATAGACCAGATACTGTTTTTTGGTGGACTGTCTGTGGGCCGCCGAAATCATGTTCACTGTTCGGTCCATCAGTCCCAGCTGTAGTAGAGGTATTTTTAGACTCTACAAATTAATAAATTCATATAGTTATGGCATGGGTGGCTATCCCTTGTTACGGGATGAACCAATAAATCCGGTCTATTCGGGATGGTGATACATGGTTCTAATGCCATGTTGAGTATCACAGGGAACCATGGTTGAGTAGGCCAATCGGGTACTACCAAAATACCAGACGCAGAGTCTTGCTGTATTTTCCTTAATACCCGACTGATGAGGCAGAAAGGAGGGAATGCATAAATAAACAATTTCCCCCAATGCAGCGAAAATGCATCTGTCGCCGCTGCCCCAGGGTCTGGTTCCCATGAAACATAGTTTGATAACTGGTGATTAAGCCTGGATGCGAATAGATCGATATCTGGTGTTCCATACTGTGCTGTAATATCAGCAAATACTTTTTTATTCAACATCCATTCGGTGTTTTCATTAAATTTGCGTGACCTGGTGTCTGCCACTAAATTTAGTTTACCTGGTAGGTAAGTAGCTGATATCCAAATATGTCTCTGGATACACCATTGCCAAATTGTATTAGCCAGATTGTCACATGATGTCGATTTGTTTCCACCCATGTGGTTGATATATGCTACCACGGTGGTATTGTCCATCTGTAGTCTAACATGCTGGTGATATAACCCAGTACAATATGACTTTAGGCCATGGAATGCACCCAACATTTCCAGGTAGTTTATGCCCAGTGTTTGTAATAATGATGCCTCCTGTGGAATCCATCTACCTCCACAGCTGGAGATGGAATTGGTGGCACCCCAACCAAGTGCACTGGCATCAGTTTGTAGCACCATAGAAGGGTTGCTGATAATGATTGGATTGAAACAAAGCCAAATGTTATCTATCCACCATTTTAGTTCCATTATAGCTTTGATTTGTAGCTTCATTGGTCTGTCAAAATGACCAGCATTAATTTTGAGTGCTCGTATTTTTGCTCTCTGTAAATTTTGGTAATGTAAAGGTCCGAATTGTGTGGCTGGAAAAGCAGCCACCCTTTTGCCAATTACTTTTGCTACCAATCTGATGGACGGTTTACTGATGTCAATGAGGTTATTGCAAGCCTCTATTAAGTCTATAGCCTTTCCCTTTGGCAAAGTCACCGACATGTGAACTGAGTCAATGGTGAACCCCAAGTAGTCCATAGTAGTGGAAGGCGTTAATTTAGATTTAACTGGATGGATAATAAACCCCAGTTTTTCAAATAACTGTTTTGTGGCTGTTACAGTTTGTTTGGCCAATTCCAAAGTTTTGCCCACAATAAGTATGTCATCTAGATATGCCATGACCATGTGTTTTCGTTTCTGTAGAAACGCTAGGGCTGGTTTCAAAATTTTTGTGAACAGCCTGGGGGCTGATGTTAACTCATTTGGCAGCGCTCTATACTGCCATCAGCTGTCCCATCCAGTTGAATTTTAAGTAACATCTGTGGTCACCTCGTATAGGCACTGAATAGTAAGCATCTTTTAAATCGATGCTAGCCATGAAGTAACCTTTGGAAATCAATTGTTTTGCAGTAACAAAGGTTTCCATTTTAAAATGAATATATTGTACAAATGTATTCAATTTGATCAAATCTATGATGATGCGACAACCACCATCTTTTTTGTTTTTGGTAAAGATATTGGACACGAATTCTAGCGGTTCGTGTTGGGATTTTTCAATCACCCCTTTTGTGTAAAGCCGCTCCAGTTCAGCATGCGCTTCTGATTTTTCTTTACCGGAAAGTACGAACATTCGGTTCGGTACATGCTGAACTGGAGGGCTGTATTTGTGTATATATTCTATGGTATATCCCTGGATACTGCTTAAAATATAAGTGTCGGTAGTTAACATACTCCATGCATCCAGAAAGAAGTGTAATCTCCCCCCAACCTCCATGCTCCCTGCAATTTGTAGGGAACCAGACCCACCTACCTCCATAGTTACCAGTGGCAGGTTTACTTATTTTTGTAAATCCTTCGTTGATGTTGAGACGCCGGTGTCTGGGTTTATGGTTGGGTTGGTGTTGAAGGTTTGCGTATCTTACAAAAAGGCCGGCCTGGGCCATGGCCTAAAAAAGAATCATGTTCGGTGTACCGGACCTTTGAGCTTTCACCAGTTTGTCTTGTTCTACTGGTGGGTGCGTAAGGGTGCTGTTTATGGCCGTAGTAGGTTTTTGATGAAGTCGCTTTTATGAGCCCCAGGGTTTTTGCCTCCTCATCGAGCTCCTTGACTTGTTTCGATAGGTTACCTCCAAATAGTAAAATTGGTGGTTTTACGTTTCCAGGTTTGCACAGACCCGCGAATTTCGGGTTTAAAGCAGGTCGGATGGCACTTTTCCTGATGCTGTTTATTTCATATTGTGTGTTGCAAAGCAGTGCCAGTGCATCCTGTTGGTCCTGCGACATGTCCTTCTCATCTACTGTGCGGGTGAAAGCTGTTATTCCCGCTGTTAGGAGCTTTAGTACCTTTTGGAGTTTGACATCCATGCCTCTAACTCCTACTCCGATATGTTTCCATATGCAATTATTTACAACAGGAACATTCAGGGATATACAGTTACCCGGTGCCGAGTGTCTTGCTGTGGTGTCCAATACAGCCTGTTCCTGTAGCTGGTTAAAGGACATATAATCTATACTGGCAGCTAGTTTTTGTTCCAGGTTTTGGCCAGTCTGGTCTGGCTGTATGAAGTTGGACACCATGTCCAGTAGATTTTCACGTGCCTGCACCCTCAGCACACTTGATTTCTCTTCTGCAAACCCCTCTTCAGGATCAGCCCAGAACTGACCCCCAGTACTCCCCTCTGACGAGGGAGATGCACTGTGCAGCCCTACAAGAGGTGCTGCTGTGGGTTTTACATTGTGCCCACAGTGACTAGACTCCATCTCCCGGAGCCTGTCATGTTGGAGCAAGTGCTCCACACACCGCTCCATCCGGCTCCAGCGCTCACGGTCGCTGGCCGCTCGCGGCTGCTCAAAGTCCGACTCATCTGAGTCCACGACTTTGTTGGTTTTTTGTTTTGCCTTACCGCCCGGCCGCGGAGTGGATCTGGCCGGTGCGGAGGCGACATCGGGCACAGCTGTTCCCATTATGGGTGATTCATGTGCCGCTGGCCGCTGCTGGCTGCCCGCTACTCCGCGGTCCTCCCCACCAGCTTTGTCGCAGCCCTCGTTGTTTTCTTCGACTTGTCCATTGACTCCCCACCTGTAAAGCAGTATGGGAAAACACAAAAGACCGCAGAGTAACTCTTACCTGCAGGTTCCGGCTTTTAAAACTGCCGCTGCGGGGGAACGTCGTTCCACCCCGCCTGACTGTTTCGCAATGCGTGTAGCGATATGACACGCATGCGTCCTGGCGGGGTTCTTCACGTAGTCACTCACGTGACTCCGAAGTAAAATCATGGTTCTTGCACAATCAGTGAGCTGAAATGTGATCTGAAAGAGGTATGAGTCTTTTTATGTAAAGCTTGGTGACATTGTTCTTCCTTATCCTTTGCAAAATTCATGTCCATTTTAGATGGATAGTACAAAAATGTTCTCTTTTGTTTCATAGAGAACATCTTTGATGTGACAAAAACTCATGGTTAGATCCATCAACCCAAAATCTGGCAAAGCACTGTAAATTATCAGTAACACCATAATTATATACATATGCCATCTGTTTTCCACAGTCCTCGAATTAGAACACTCTTAGTTCAGACACATAATAACATTGTTTTAATTACAACACATTGCACACTTAAGATACAGCAGAAATAGTTCAAGAAAACCACCATAGATAAAGTTGCAATTCTCCTTTTGACTTGCCATGGATCAGACCTTTGTTAACGATTCTACAAACTTAATGTCAATCGTATGGGTAATCATGAAACATAAGCAGGAGCTGGACAATGTCCAAGCTTGTGTTGACAAGAGGTTGGTTACATCTGTCTCTTGTAAGTTCAATACAATGACAATCTGCAGTAACAAAACGAGAAACCATCTAATCTTGACCTCAAAAGAACTTAAAACCCCAACAATTCAATGATACTACAAAGTACATATACTATGCCAATTATATTAAGACCATAAAGCTATTATTTCACCACCTGAATATTCAAATCATCTTCTCATCTTTATGGTATTTACCCTGAATTTCCAGAAATATTTCAAAGTTGGCATTCAAGATCATTCTAATTGAACTACAATGGTCTCCCTGAAAAATCAATAGATTCTTTCCAAAGGTTTTTTCAGCAGTGGAACGCCGAGAACTTCTCAGAGTACTTTAGATGTGATCTAACCATCTAAAACTCACTTCAGCCCTGTTATATTTCAGTCCTTCGTGGTTATTATCTGTGTTTGTCAGTAATATGTTAATGTTCGATGTAAACTGTTGTTTTGGTCTTCAGATACTGTCTATTGGACATTGTCCTATTTGTCCTACACTTTAGGTCCAATGTGGTTGATCACATATTTCATGCCTGGCCATTTGCCATGGTTTTCAAGGGATTCAGGATTTTAATCTTGTATTATAGATGCTAATAATTTCGCCACAAACAGATTTAGGGTAACTGGTCTTCCTTTCCAGGTTTACATCTTCCAAGTTTTGTGCAGTTTTCGTCCAGATGTCCAGTCTGAAGAAGAGTTCCAACCCACAACGTCACATATTACTTTTTTCCAGAGATGCCGCTGACCCACTGAGTTACTCCAGCAGTATGTCTATCTTCGGTATAAACCAGCATCTACAGTTCCTTCCTACACGTGCAGTTTATTAATCTAAAGGAATTGTTCCTGGATCAAGGAAATTATAATTAAGATAAGAGTAACATTCTGATCTACATCCTTAAAAACTCTAGAACAGAAACTATCTAGCCCTAAGAATGCATTATTCTCTAGCATTTTTACTTTTTGCAAAGTTGCTTCTTTGCTTATGTTAATTTCATGGAACTCCTCACTACAATTTGATATTAGTTTCCTTGATCTCTTTGGTATGAGGCCCACTTTCTGTATTGAAAATGCTGAAACTAACTGATTTGTCAATATGGCCATCAACTTAATTTCATTTCAAATAACGCCATTGATGGTTTTCGAAGTTGCCCCTCACCGCAGTCTTTTTCCTGATACAATTGTTTAAAAGAACAGTTTCAACTTTGCTATCCCCAGAAATCATCATCATCTTGATTGGCACATTAGGCTGTTTTTAATAATAACTAGACCAAGTGCAGACCCGTCGGGTCTGTTCCCCCAACGTGCAGTTGCGGGGAGGGGGTGCAGCATGCGGAGTGACACACACTAACTAACCCCCCCCCCCCCCCCCGCACACACGCTAACTATTTGATATTATATTAATATTATTAATTTGCTCCTTTTACCCCATAACGACCCTATCTACTGACGCATAGCCCCCAACTCGCAGGCGCTTCTAGAGAGGTGGGTGGGTAGAGAGTGAGGGCAGAGAGAGAAGGGGCGGGAGAGGGGGGGGGGGAGGAAGGGGAGAGGGGTAGGGAGATGGATAGGCGGGAGAGAGAGGAGTGAGGGGGAAGAGTGGGGAGGGGTATGGAGGGGGAAAGGCAGGGGGAGAGGGAGAGAGAAGGGGGAAGGGGCGGGAGATGAGGGGGGTGTGGGGGAGAAAGGGAGAGGACGGGGAGGAAGGGGGAGAGGGCGACTGGGGGTGAAGGGGGAGAGGAGTGGGGGGAGGAGGGAGTGGGGGAGGGGGAGAGGGAAGGGGGATGGGCAGTGAATGGGGGAGAGAGAGGGAGAGGGCGGACCTGAACTTGGTGAGCGGGCGGCTCGGACGGGGCCTACTGCGAACGGGCAGCGAGCCTCGGCAGCTCTCATGTGACGATTCCCCGTGTCCCTGCGATCAACGGAGGAATTGAGCCATTCAGAATTCAGAAGCAAGCCGGTGGCCTCTGGTGACCGGCTGCAACCTGCTGTGACCTCCCGATCTGCAGAACACTTTGAGAACGGGGGGGGGTTGTAGTGGGCGGGCGGGCATGGGAGTCCAGCTGCGGGAGGCGTGGCGCGAGCGTACTTGGGCTGGGCGCGGGGCTATAGTCCACAGTGGTGGGGGGGGCGGGGCCTGGAGGCAGGTGGGCCTCGATTGGTGGTAATGTGGGCATTGTTACGTCAGCAGCTCAAGCAGCGATTATATTTTTTTTTAAGTGTTTTGTGATCAATTTTATTCAAAATTGGGGAAATAATTGACCAAGGAGTGGATTTCTGAACTCATAAGATAAATCTCTACTGAAATTGTAAAAATCTCTGCGTTTTTGCGTCTGGTTTTCGAGGCGATACGTTACAAAGGCAAAATGCCGTACACACACACACACACACACACACACACACACACACACACACACACACACACACACACACACACACACACACACACACACACACACACACACACACACACACACACACACACACACACACACACACACAACCTTGTGCATGTGCTATCTAATCAACTCATACTATAAAAAAGAACTAAAGTGCTGGATTGACTCAGCAGGTCAGACAGCATCCCTGGAGAACATGGATAGGTGATGTTTCGGCTCAGGACCCTTCTTCAGTCTGAAGAGGGTCCTGACCCGAAAGGTCAACTATCCACGTTCTCCAAGGATGCTGCCTACCCATTGAGTTACACCAGCAATTTGTGTATTTTCTATTGTAAACCAGTATCTCCAGTTCCTTGTTTCTACAAATTATACTGTACAACCAAGCCATGCGCAAGTAGAACAGGTAGTGCAAAGAAAAAAAATACTGGAACTTCAAAACATAGTATCACATCACTATTGCATTGCAGCCACAGAGAAATGCACCAAGAAAATCATGAGGCTCACAGTTTCTGTGAACTGTACAACTAAAAGCATGATATCATGAAACTCTCATTGTCTCTGAGCAAGTAATGTAACTTACACTTGAGGACTTAGGAATTGTTGTGCCTGTGTATTAGAAGGTTTTTACTGAAGGTTTTACCTTTGCGTGGCGACTCTTGCAAACTTGTACTATATGCAAACAAAGACTCTCATTGCACCAAGTACACGTGACAATAAAGTATCAATGAATCATTGCTAGAAGGAAATTTCACTGTGCCTAGGTACGTGTAAAAATTCAGTACAATTGAACAATTGATATAGATTGCTGTACGTATGGATCATGCATGATTATCTGAAATCACTTCCGGAGCATTGCTATCATGGTTCACCTAATTTGGCTTCCTATTAGCAATAAATATAGGACTGTCAAATACATATAGATCAACAGAAAGTATTCACACAGTTTCTTTCAGGTGTTTAGGCAAATTGATTGGGAGATGGGGGTATTTTGAGGGGCTTCCGGTCTCTCAATCCTTATCTTTCAGTGAAATAGAATGGAAAGTTAAGGACAAGCTCACGATCGATGAAACAATGAGAACTAGATGTAGAGCAAAGAGCAAAAAAGACTGAAAATGGAGAAAGTGCTCTATGTGTTTGTGATTAAAAGTGATGAGCATGAAATATGGAAGATGTGAAAAGAAAATAGAAAATTCTGGAAATCTGTGTAGAAAGTGAACATATGAGTTGGTGGTCTTTCATCAGAACCAGGAAAAGTCAGAGAACAAACATGTTTTAAGTTGGCAAGAAGGGGAAGAGGTGAGCAAATGCAATATTTGAGATCGGGTGGAAACCAGAATAATTTAAAGGTGTAAATGGTGACTGTGTCGGAGTGGCGATGATTTTTTAAATTGCTGGCTGTTTGTTTGGAAGAGATGCAAGCAGAAGGTGATCAATTAGGTCAGAAGAGATGATGGAAAACAACAAACTTTCAGATTCAAAGCACTGTAGTTACTTAAAATTGGAAATAAAAGGGAATGCTAAGGAGAGGAAAAATGAAATAACATTACAGGTAGATGACCTTTCATCAGAAGTGTTCAATACTGTTACAAACTGGAAAGGCTGGTCATCTGAAATTAGTAATTACTGAGAGCAACAATATGTCTAGTGTGATAATGAGATGCTATTCTTTAAACTTCCGTTGTAGGAGGCAAAAAAATCAAGCAAGAATCAAAATAACTGGCAGTTGTTGCTCAGGGTCAATTTTCTGACCAGAAGGGAGGTGACTTGCAAAGCAGTCATCTAACCCAGTGATTCCCAACCTGGGGCCATGGCAAATTTCAGGGGGGCCACAGAAAAATGTTGGGATTTAGGAGGCCACAGAAAAATGTTGGGATTTAGGAGGCCACAGAAAAATGTTGGGATTTAGGGGGCCACTGGCTCAATGAAGGGGGCCACAGAGCTACCACCCTGTTGCCTCCTAAATTTCAGTTCTAATTAATTTAAATCTATGTAGTTGAAATATATTTTTAATGTATGATTATAAATGATTATTTTATTGAACCCACAAAATATTTTTTGATGTTTGTAGAATAGAATAAAATAGAATATATGTGCAATTAATAGACACTGATATTTTTATGGAAGGTATTATAATATTGAAGTACTTTTTTTCCGCTAATAATGTCAGGAGGGGCCACAGAAAAATTAAAAGATCCCAAGGGGGCGAGCTAAAAAAGGTTGGGAACCACTGATCTAACCTGTGTTTGATTTATCCAATGCAAAGGGAACCAGGTTATAATCATTGGATGTAGTAAGCTAAGTTATAAATACTTAGTGAATCACTTCTTCACCTGGAAGTATCATTTGCGTCCCAGGATGGTGGAGAGAGCAAGTGTTGCCTCCCCTGCAATTAAATGGAAGGGGGGGGGGGGGGGAAGGTTGCCTGGAAGCAGAAGAATGAATGAAAGAACCACAATGGAATAAAATTAAAATATGTTTTGAGAAGATAAATTCATAGACGACATAATGGGAGCAAGGGGTAGAGTAGCATGAGTGATGAAGACAGGAATTGGCAAGAGGGTCAATGTTGGTCATATTTTCCCAAAACAAAATGGAACAAAAGTCAGTTTGGGTGTTTAGGCAGATTGTTCTGCTAGCACTCATAATATGACTTAATACAACCATCATAGTCTTGATAGTTTGTCCAAAAAAATGTAGCCATTGGTTAAATACTATTTTTTAAACTTTGGGATCCTTACAATTGAAAGGAAATAAAACAAGTTTGATCCTAAAATGAAATTTAGACAGCTTTTAAGGAATATAATGCTACTGACATGCTATTTTACAGCCTGTAGTTTGCAGAGTATGAAGAGCAAAAACGTCAATGCTCACCCTTGGTACCGTACTGCAAATTAATATGTAAAAACAGACATTTGGAAATTGTCATTAGCATTTTGCAATCAGAATTTACAGATTTTGAACCAGCTCAGCTTTTTTTCACTGATCTCATCTTCAATGCTTTTACATCTAAGACCAAAGTGCTAACTTAAAATTTATTCAATTGTACTTTCATAACAATATGATTTAAAGCATTGATGCAAAGAATATTGATCCACAGAAATACAAATAAAGTGATATTCAAAAAGTACTGATGACAAGAAATATATTTGGTTATGACTCCTTTGAGAACGCATCTTTGCAGAGCCCCCATGTTGAGGATTATCGTAGAGGATGATTTGTTACCTATCCTCCCTGATTGTGGTCTGTTGGTCAGGACATCACGGTGGTCACGGTGACGCAGCAGTAGAGTTGCTGCCTTACAGCGAATGCAGTGCCGGAGACCTGGGTTCGATCCCGACTATGGGTGCTGCCTGTATGGAGTTTGTACGTTCTCCCCATAACCTGAGTGGGTTCTCTCCGAGATTTTCGGTTTTCTCCCACACTCCTAAGACGTATAGGTTTGAAGGTTAATTGGCATGGTAAATGTAAAAATTGTCCCTAGTGGGTGTAGGATAGTGTTAATGTTCGGGGATCGCTGGTCGGCGCGGGCCGAAGAGCCTGTTTCCGTGCTGTATCTCCAAACTAAACATCAAGAAACCAGCTGCAGGGATGAGTGCTGACTCCAAGGCCCATGAATTTAGAGATGAGCTTAGATGGGATAATAGTATTGAAAGCAGAGCTGTAGTCTACAAATAGAAGTCTGACATAGGTCTCTCCCTTATCTAGGTGTTCCAAGGATGAGTATAAGGCCAGCGAGATGGCATCAGCCGTGGACCATCTGTGGGGGAGGTGAACTGCAGTGGGTCAAGGTTGCTTGGTAGACTGGATATAATGGTTTCCATAACCGGCCTCAGAAAGCACTTCATGATGTTGGATGTCAAGGCCACTGGAAGGCAGTCATTAAGGCATGAGATCTTCCTTCAGCAGTGGTCTCCTTTAAGGGCCTGTCCCACTTTCATGACCTAATTCACAACCTTTTATACTCATGGATATTTTTCATCAGGCTAGAAAAATGCCCCGGCCTACTTAATGCCACGAGTACCTACGACTAGCATCACGATCTACCTATGAATTACCTACGACCTCCTATGACCTCGTGACGGCGATGCTGCGAGTATGGCCGTCTTGGTCTTGGTGAGACCACACCTGGAGTATTGCGTATAGTTTTGGTCTCCTAATCTGAGGAAGGACATTCTTGCCATAGAGGGAGTACAGAGAAGGTTCACCAGACTGATTCCTGGGATGTCAGGACTTTCATATGAAGAAAGACTGGATAGACTCGGCTTGTACTCGCTAGAATTTAGAAGATTGAGGGGGGATCTTATAGAAACTTACAAAATTCTTAAGGGGTTGGACAGGCTAGATGCAGGAAGTTTGTTCCCGATGTTGGGGAAGTCCAGAACAAGGGGTCACAGTTTAAGGATAATGGGTCTTTAAGACTGAGATGAGAACATTTTTACACAGAGAGTGGTGAATCTCTGGAATTCTCTGCCACAGAAGGTAGTTGAGGCCAGTTCATTGGCTATATTTAAGAGGGAGTTAGATGTGGCCCTTGTGGCTAAAGGGATCAGGGGGTATGGAGAGAAAGCAGGTACAGGATACTGAGTTGGATGATCAGCCATTATCATATTGAATGGCGGTGCAGGCTCAAAGTGCCGTATGGCCTACTCCTGCACCTATTTTCTATGATTATATGTCTATGTTTCTATGAGTCAAGGGCAAACTCAGCAGAGGTTGTGAATTAGGTCGTGAAAGTGGGACAGGCCCTTTAAGCAAGTGGGTACACAAAATTTAAGATTGTCTAGAATTGAGCTAAACAGGGCTAGATCTCACATTTCACAAAAACATTACAAGGCATTCCAGGTCTTCCACCTCAAACTCTTCCACCTCATACAGTAAAATGCGATGTACAACAGCTCACTGAAGCAGCAGTCTGTTGGAATGCCACCTGAATGTATTAACTCATAAGATTGAAGAAATCAAGGGGTTAGCCTTCATTGGGTCTTTGACCAACTACGATCAGAGATTATGAAAGGCAATGTTTTTGTTTTATTCAGATGCTCATGATCTTATGCACTTTCATAAGACCGCCCTTCATCCTCCTGTGCTTCAAGGAATTAAGTCCTAGTCTGCACAACCTCCCCCTATAGCTCAGGGCCTCAAGTCCTGGCAACATGCTCATACATTTTCTCTGCACCGTTTCCAACTTAATAACATCTTTCTTATAATAGGCTGACGAAAACTGGTCAAATATGGCCTCACCATTGTCTTGTATAACTGTAACCTGACCTCCCAACTTATACACTCAATACACTGACTGATGATATAATGACATGATGACAGCATATAATCCTCCAACACTTTCGCCACCTCCAACGGGATCCCATTACTGGCCACATCTTCCCATCTCCACCCCTTTCTGCTTTCCGCAGAGACTGTTCTCTCTGCAAATCCCTGGTCAACTCATCCCTTCCCACCCAAACCACCCCCTCCCCAGGTACTTTCCCCTGCAACCACAGGAGATGCAACACCTGTCCCTTTACCTCCCCCCTCGACTCCATCCAAGGATCCCGGCAGTCTTTTCAGGTGAGGCAGAGGTTCACTTGCACCTCCTCCAACCTTATCTACTGTATCCGCTGTTCCACGTGTCAACTTCTGTGCATCAGTGAGACCAAGCGCAGGCTCGGCGATCGTTTCACTAAACACCTCCGCTCAATCCACCTTAATTTACCTGATCTCCCGGTTGCTCAGCACTTTAACTCCCCCTCCCATTCCCAAACTGATTTTTCTGTCCTGGGCCTCCTCCATTGTCAGTGTGTGGCCCAGTGTAAATTGAGGGAACAGCACCTCTTATTTCATTTGCGTAGCTTACACCCCAGCAGTATGAACATTGACTTCTCTAACCTCAAATACCCCTTGCTTTCTTTCTCTCTCCATTCCCTCACTCTTTCCCAGTTCTCCCACCAGTTTTACATTTTATCTTTGTCCCGCCCACTCCCATGACATCAGTCTGAAGAAGGGTCTCAACCCGAAACGTCACCCATTCCTTCCCTCCAGAGATGCTGCCTGTCCCGCTGAGTTACTCCAGAATTTTGTGTCTACAGTGACTGATGACGGCCAATGTGCAGAAAACCTTCTTGACCACCCTATCTGCCTGTGACATCACTTTCAAGGAACTATGTATCTGCACTCGTAACACCCTCTGCCCTACAACACTCTCCAGGGACCTGCCATTCATCATGTAGGTCCTGCCCTGGTTAGACTTCCCAAAGTGTCACACTTTATACTTTTCTGAATTAAACTCCATCAACCATTCCTCAGCCCACCTGCTCAAACGATCAAGATACTGCTCCAATTTTTGACAACAATTTTCAATATATAATACCACCAACTTTAGTGTCATTTGCAATCTTACTAATCATGTCTTATACATTCTCATCTGAATGAAACCCCATACTTCACGAGTATATCCTTCACCTCACTACAACCATTTATTTGGGACTTAAGAAAGACTTGCACGATAAGAACTAAGAAAACATTATGTATCCGCACGGCATACTGGCACCTCTAAAAAGTTAAAAAATAAATTTTAAAATGTTTACAATTTTAACTATTGCAAAAAAATGACTGAAGTTTAAAAAATAAAATGCATTAATTAAATAGGCGGTCAGACTCTTAAACAGCTTAAAGATTGACGATCTGCCATAGGCACCAACAGCAAGAAACAATATGTGTACTGGCACCTTTTTATCTAGAAGCAAATGCATCGTCAACATATAGTAATAATCTGCCACTGAAGGAGTAGCTTCATCTGAGGCCATGGGTCACAGATTTTCATAACTTTCATTTTGAAACATTCCAAGAGCTTTATGGGGCTGTCCCACTGTTCGAGCTAATTCAAGAGTTTCCCCTGATTCGAACTTGGAGAATTACGGTAATTGCCGCTCGTAGGTACTCGGGACTCTCGTGGACATTTTTCAACATGTTGAAAAATCTTCACGAGTCTTCCCGAGCTTACTGCGTTTCCCGAGTACCTGCCGTTAGCGTTACGAGTCGCTAAGAGACGTCCCGAGCTCTGACGTACCCGCTCTGTACATTCTATGTGCTTACGAGTTTAATTTTTTTTAAAACTCGGGACAGCTCTTGAATTAGCTCGTACAGTGGTACAGCCTCTTTACAAGCACAAAATACATCAAGATATGTGTTAATTTTGAAGTATGAATACATTTTTTAATTTGTGGTCTGATATTTTCAATTCAGAAAAATGATTGATCAGAATTTACCAGAAGCTAAGGAAACAAATTTCCAGCAGGTCTGCTGACTGAGTAGTGCTACCACATTCTGACAAATTGGGAACAATGCATTTTTCAGACCACTCAGAACTTGGGAAAGGTATATCGAGGTACAGTCCAGGTTTTGCAGAAATTGTGGTGTAAAGTAATGACAATAATGAAGCATAAAATATAAATTGAAACTATTAAAGTCGATTTTAAACGTTTTTAAATAAGGCTTCTAATGTGTCTCTCAGAGCCTGAAATATTTAGTAAATTTTGACAGCTGACTAAGTCAGAGATATGATTAGGCTAACTATCAAATGTTATTTCGGATGTTTGCAGAGATATTGCAGGGCGGCATGGTGGCGTAGCAGTAGAGCTACTGCCTTACAGCGCCAGAAACCCGAGTTCGATCCTGACTACGGGTGCTTCTCTGTACAGAGTTTATATGTTCTCCCCGTGACCTGAGTGGGTTTTCATCAAGATCTTCGGTTTCCTCTCACACTTCGAAATGTACCGGGTTGTAGGTTAATTGGCTTCGTATAAAATGTAAAATTGTCCCCAGTGTGTAGGGTGGTGTTAATGTGCGGGGATCGCTGGTCGGTGCGGACTCGATGGGTCGAAGGGCCTGTTTCTGCACTGTCTCTAAACTAAACTAAACTACATATATCTTCGAAGATAGACACAAAATGCTGGTGACTCAGCGGGACAGGCAGCATCTCTAGAGAGAAGGAATGGGTGACGTTTCGGGTCAAGACCCTTCTCAGTCTGAAGAAGGTTCTCAAGCCGAAACGTCACCCATTCCTTGAGACTGAAGAAGGGTCTTGACCCAAAACATCATTCATTCCTTCTCTCCAGAGATGCTGTCTGTCCTGCTGAGTTACTCCAGCATTTTGTGTCTATCTTCGATTCAAACAAGCATCTGCAGTTCCTTCCTACATATACATTCATCCAGTCTCTCTGCAAAATGGCATATGTGTCTAAAGGCCCTGACAATGATTGATGAACGCTGTAAGAGATCAGCAGAAAATAGGAGCCATTCCCAACTCTGCAAATTTTGAACCTTTAGTCATTCTTGTCCAGAAGGAATAATGCAGGAAGTTTGGATCAGAAAATGTTTTGAGTTCCTTTTAAGACAACAGAATACAATGCCTATTCTAGCATTGTAAACTTTACCAAAAATGTGATGGAAATACCATTTGTGTTTACTTTACAGGTTCTGTCGAAGATATAGCAGAGTAACAACAGCTGGTCTGGTGAGATTCTCGATCAAGCAGATTAATGATAGTTAACACTTCTAAATTGGATAGGAAATTATGTGTTTAATTATGTGTAATTAAAAGTTAACAATGGCATAAGATGGTAGATAAGAGTATCAGAAAATGTCATTGTTGGAAACTAAGGTTTGTTGTCAGGAAAAAAAACACATGCTACATTCTATTTTAACATTGATATAGATATAAATAATGTAATATAAATAATTATTAAATATCATAACACCTTGCAAAGGGCATCTTTCAATTTCTGCGTCCATGAATTACTTTCCTGCTGCATCTCATGAATAATCTGCTTCTTCTGGTTAATGGTCCTATTGTCCAATTTTTGTGCTGAATGTAATGAAGATAATTCCATTTCCAAATGTTTAATCGTTCCTTCACACTCAGCCACCTATATGAAGAAAAATGATAGCCAGCTTTCACCATAAAAATAATTTACAAGCTAACATGGATATCAAACAGCGGCAAAAAAAATAGCATTCTTGCAGGCAATATATCATGAACTTTGTCAAAAATCACAAATAAAAAGAGAAAGATGAAAATATACACTGAAGTTCAAATCATTCTGCCTGATTTAGGCCCTGATTTACGGCATCATTTTTAATCCATAATTAGTTTTAGCTGAACATATTTACTTCCGATCAGTCTGAAGAAGGGTCTCGACCCGAAGTGTTGCCCATTCCTTCTCTCCAGAGATGCTGCCTCACCCGCTGAGTTACTCCACCATTTTGTGTCTATATATACTTATTATATATTACATTTCTAAAGGGGTTTCATTTTTGGAAAGCAGTGTATATACGTATGAATAGACTGGAACAAATGTACATTGTTCTCAATGTGAGCATGTGAATTGGTTATAGCACTAAACTGCCAACCTGGAGATCAAAAGTTCAATTTCCATCACAGCAAATTCCAAAATAAGATAGATTTGTAGGTAAGCACAGGGACAAATTTAAAAGCTGCTGGATTGATGTTTACAAAAAGTCCTTCACTTACATCGTTAGTGGCAAGGATATGAAAGATCTAACTTACGGGGAGGTGGGTTGACTAATACTGAAAACCTCCAAAATACAGGTGATTCTGTTATAACTCAATGGTTGCATTGTTAGGAAACCTCGTTATAAAACGTGTTATAAAAACAATTGTGTCAAGGCGGAAGTTGGGGGTTAGGGGCTATAAGGTTTCAAACTTGCAATAGCAAAGTTATTTTTCCCGTAGGATCATCAAAAATAAAGACCTTTTTAATAACTATCAGGTTATTTTTGTTACTGCAATCTAAATATACTCAGGGCTGCACATTACATTATTTCATAGAGTAAAATATTGCACAAGTGTGTAAAGAGAGGTGCTCGTTTATCAATTTCAATAGCCTCCAACAGTGAAAGTCGGTGTTCAACCTGTGTCTCAGAAGTAAATCTGGACAATAAATTAAAACAATTCCACCTTCATCATCACTGACTATTAAAATTCCATTAAAGTCACTTCCATTGACAAGAATCGAAAGATCCCTCTTTATAAAATCTAAATTTAAGAAAAATATTTTCCTGATAGTTTTTTTTCTGACCCCATTAGTTTCAAATAATTGCCATTATGGTATGTACTTGCGAATGTACTTATTAATAAAGAGCAGTTTCATAACTAAGTTATAATCCCTGTATTCAAAAACATTATTGTTTTACCCCAGTAGCCATTTCTTTTTCAGCAATCATGGCAGTTTGAAGTTCCTGTTCCAGAGACTGAATCATCTGTTGTTGATTTTCAACTACATTAACTGCAGTCAAATACTTCTGATGCAGTTGTTTTAGCAACTTTTCTTGATGCTGGATCTAAAATAAATTTCAAAGAGCTGTTTAATTACAAGTGCTACATGTAGCAAATCACATCAGCTCAAAACGGCAAAACGCAAAAATCTAATTCAGCTCGATCACTGAACGGAATTAATAGTTCAGGGCGAATGGCTTACTAAGCATAAATACCTGCATGGACTTTTTGGAATGACCAAACTGTATACAGGGTCTTCCTGGGTTACAGAAGAAATTAGATTTTATGCATAATTCGCCCAGGAATATTTAGAGCATTTTCCAAGACAGGAAGGTTACATAAGTGCAAATATCTTCTGGGGGTATGAAATAGCAGCTAGTTAATTGAAAGAGCAACCAGTCTTAACATGTTGTTCAAGAAGGAACTGCAGATGCTGGAAGATCGAAGGTACACAAAAATGCTGGAGAAACTCAGTGGGTGCAGCAGCATCTATGGAGCGAAGGAAATAGGCGACGTTTCGGGCCGAAACCCTTCTCCAGTCTTAACAAGCAGGTTACATGTTAACCTCCCCGCGATAATCCTACAAATAGATTGTCTTCAAGAATTTAGGTGCTATGGGAAGAATTTGATAAGGCAAATCACTCCCATTGACACCTTTAAAATACATCATCTAACAAGGTAATATCTATTTATACTTTAAAGCCTTCAAAACTAGCCATTGGATATGGGACATTCTACACTTGTACATAATAACCACACGGGAAGACAATAAATAAATGTTTGCGCTAATCAAACCTCATTGGGATTGTTCATTTCTGATTTAAGGGAAAAATAAGTCGGTTAACAAACTGTACTCAGGAACCTTGTGTTACTCTGGGCTGCCTTGTATTCTATCATATTTTACATTGTTTTAGTGTTCTAAGTAACACAAATTATGTCTTTCAAGAGAATACCTAAGTAGTTCAACTGCTCTCTTTCAAATGAAGTCATATAATTTCAATTAAACAAATAATTGACATGAGGCTTTTGAAAAGGTAGAAGCAGCATAGTTTTGGTCTTAACAGTAAAACGTTGAATAAAAATCTAATTGCCCCTATGCCACCGCCTATATTTAGACTGAACTGTAGAATTCCAGAGCTTACATCAGCTTGAACTAATATTTTGGTATGCAACTTGCCCCATATCAATGAAAGCAACACAGTTTTCTTTGGGGAATTTTTCATGTTAGTTGGGAAAAAAATCACATTGAAACCAGCCCATCCCATAAAATTGGCAACACGCCAAGTCAAATTAATAGGCAAGGGAAAATTCAGCCAATTACACTCATTTAAAGACATCTGAGAAGGCTCTATTTTTGGAGGCTCAAGGGCAATAATTGAAGAGCTTAAATGGCTTTTCGAATTCACTGACAACTATACACAAATGTAACACAAACCGTTCTATTTTTAACAATGTTTTCTATGACTGAAAATTAGTTCACTCTGATGTACTGTTATGTTTTGTGATAAAAACCATTTCTCAGCATATAGTAAGTGTATAGCAGATAAATATATGTAGAGACCACTCCTGCAGGAAGCAAAAAATATTCTCCGACACAGCCAAGTAATGCATCGTAGATATGCAAAGACTTTGAGCATCAGCAATTGAATCACTTGCCTCAGGATACCCAGCCTCTGACTGGGTCTTATACTGTAGTTATTACATTTACGTGGCTAGTCCAGTTGAGTTTCCAATCGGTAATAACCCCCAGAATGTCAATCATGAAGATCTCATCAAAGATAATATCAATGACTGCGTCATATTCTAAGGAGATTAGAATAAAATGAAACATTTAGCAAACATCCCTGCTTGGAACATGATGTAAGGAAGTCACTGATGAAGAAATTGGTAATGGCTGAGTACAGCAGACTGCCCTAAGGAACTCCGGCAGTAATGTTCTGAGGTTGTGATGATTTATTTCATTCAATGAATGCGAGTCACCAGCCGCAGCAATAATTATTGTCCATCCCTAATTACACTTAACATTAGTGACAGGATTCACAAACTGGGTTGCACAGTGGCTCAGCGGTAGAGCTGCTGCCTTACAGCACTGGAGTTTGATCTTGACTTGGGGCGCTGTCTGCACAGAGTTTGCATGTTGTTCCTGTGACGGTGTTGGTTTTCTCCAGGTGCTCTGGTTTCCTCCCCCATTGCAAAGATATGCAGGCTTCTGTAAATTGTCCCTCATGTGTAGGATAGAACTAGTGTATGGGTGACAATTGGTCGGCGCAGACTCGATGGGCCAAAGGGCCTGTTCCCAGGCTGTATCTGAAAGACCAGGTAACAGTTGCACATTTTCCTCTTTGGTTTTCATGACAATCCAGTGGTTTCATGGTCACCATTACCAAAACTGTATTTCTTTTAAGTTCTGACTTTTTCATTTAAATTTCTGCAACTATATTACGTATATTTAAATAATCAAATTAAAATTCTACCGCTATTGAGATGAGATTTATACTCAGACCCCTTTTTTATAGGTCGAGACATCTGAATTGCTGGTCAGATAACTTAACCACAGCACCACCGTGTCCAGCACAAATTCAATTTACTTATTGTGCTTAACTGTATCCACAAAGAATCAGCTTTCTTGTAATTAACATATTTCTGAAGCCCATCTTTTTTTCCCTTCCTATCTCTTCTGAAAGTGGCACAACGAAGAATATTAGGGAAAAAATTGCTCTTTTGCCGATAGCACAAAATTAATTCAAAGAAAACTGGCAGCCTGTTTTAAATTGTGCCCAATTATATTTTCTACTGACTTCAATAGAAAGGAATATCAGACATTATGTATAAGAGACTGCTGATACTTTATGAACCCTGCAAACACTATTAAAAAGTCCCAATTCCATCTTCAATTAAATTACAAGTCCTACCTCAGCAAAAAAAGTTGTATAATAGCTGTGATGTTGAACACTTCTTCGATAATTAAAGCTGCTATCTCTTTAAAAAATGCTTTTCAACAGTTTGTACATTCACATGCATGCCAGTCTTACTTGCCTCTAACTTTCTGGCAACATATTTGTTTCTAAGTAATCTTTATATTTAGTTCTTTCATACACTATCCTGAACTATGGTGAAAATTACTTAGTAGAGTCACTTGTTAGTTGAATATAGGAAAAACTATAAGATGCTGTTAGGTCAATGGCAAAGAAAAATAAGGATGAAATACTAATTTGTCGCTTGTGTCATTTTACACATTGCATGTTTCATTTACGTTGCAAGCTTGCATCCGATGCATGTGTGCACAAATGTTGCAAAACACCCTGGACAATATCGGTAAGGTTACGAGTAAACAAATAATTAACTCTCTGCAAGTACATTGAGGTGGCAGATGATGATGTTAATCAACATAAAGTACTAATGTTATTTTGAAGCTTCACATACAAGTTAACTAACTTTCTGAGCAGGAATGACCCATCACCAGTATAAAGTAAAGACATTATACATTAATTTCAGGTTAGTTATAGACCTGAGTTCCATTGGCTGCTTTAGTTGTATTAGCAGTTTTGTAGAAATGCTGTTGATATCTGCAGGAAGTGTCTGATCTAGAAGATTAAGATGCATGGGATCCAAGGCGATTTGGTTGATGGGAATCAAAACTGGCTTACTCATAGAAGACAGAGGATAGCAGTGGAAGGATTGAGCACTGTGTGATCAGTGGTGTTCCACAGGAATCTGTGCTGGGACCTCTGTTGCTTGTGATATTTATATAAATAACTTGGACATAAATGTAGATGGTGTGGTGCGTGGGTCTCAAAAAGGAAGAGAGGAGTCAAGTATTTTGAGAGGCACCTTTAATTATGTTCCTCCCGGTTGTAGGGAGGTCCAAACGAGAGAAAGATGGCACCCAAACCCCTGCCTTTAAACCCTCTGGTTAAGGGCCGCCTCCGGACTGAACCACTCCCGTGCCGAGGGGTTCGACAGCTATGATGGCGCGACCCTTGGGAGCCGCCACAGGACCCCCCCCCCCCCAGAACCCGAGGCACGAAACGCACCGGTGGGCGCACGACCCGGCCGGCCCGCGTGCGGAAGTCAGCAGATCGTGGGGCTGGCGGAGGCATAGGTGGATGGACAGGTCGAGGGACCGGCGGGAGGACAGGTGGAGAGACAGGCGGAGGGAGCCGTGAAGGGGGGCGCCCTCGAGGCCGAGGTTGGGCAACCAGCACCGGCTGGTCAATGTCCAGGTAAACAAATACGAAATCGAGGTCGCGACAAACCCCGTCCATTAGGCGTTAAATAGCCTGCGCAGCGTTCTTGAGGCCGAACGGCATCCACGTGAACTCATAAAGTCCGAATGGCGTGATGATCGCCGTCTTGGGTACATCATCCGGGTGGACCGGGATCTGGTACCAGATCCACTTTTGAAAATATTGTGGCCCCAGCCAAATGGGCGGTGAAGTCCTGGATGTGGGGTACGGGGTATCGATCCACTGTTGTTGCGGCGTTCAGACGTCGGTAATCCCCGCATGGTCGCCAGCCCACGCTTGCCTTAGGGACCATGTGGAGTGGGGACGCCCATGGGCTGCTTGAAGGGCGGACGATTCCCAAGGCCTCCATCGTGCGGAATTCCTGCCGTGCCAGACGCAGTTTATCCGGCGGCAGTCGGCGTGCTCGTGCGTGGAGAGGTGGGCCGGTAGTCTGGATAAAATGTACCACTCCGTGACTGGGGGTCAATGACCGAAACTGTGGGGTCAGGATGTCCGGGAACGCGGCCAAGATCTGTGCGAAGCGGGAGTCCACGGACGACAGGGGCCGTCCCACCGGCTGAACCAAACGCAACGTGATCGGCTCCATCGTAGCGGCGTTGACCAAGCGCTGACGCCTGACGTCCACCATGAGGGAATGCGCCCGGAGGAAGTCGGCCCCGAGCAATGGCTGGGAGACATCAGCAATGGTGAACCGCCACGAGAAATGGCAGGAGCCGAACACGATCGGAACCATGCGCATTCCATACGAGCGGATAGGGCTGCCATTCGCTGCGGTGAGGACGGGGCCCCGCTTACCAGAACGAATGTCAGCCAGCGAAGGAGGCAGGACGCTGAGCTCCGCTCCAGTATCAACGAGGAAGCGGGTCCCGGAGCGCAGATCGCAGGCGAAGAGGCGGTGAATTTGGCCGGCTGCCGCAGGGACTATTGGCAGCCGGCCCAGGCATTTCCCGGGAACGTGCACGGCTGGCGGCATTGTCGTGCTGCAGCACCCCAGCGCTGATGGTAGTAGCACCTGCGCCTCATGTTTGTGGTACTTGGAGCTTGCCGGCTCCTGTTGGTGGTGCCTGCAGCTTGCTGGCGCTGGACTGCAGGTGCAGTACCCGTCACGGCCGCGGGGGGGCGATCTTACGGGCCGTCGGGCTGGAGCTGTCACTCCTTCCACAGCTCCCCCGCCCCACCGGAGAAAATCGGGAGCTGCCGGGGTGACGTCATCGACGCGCCTGCCGACGGCCAGCGCGTTGACGTCATCATTGCGCGCCATCCACAGCGCGTCGGCGCGCCTCCCGAGGGCCCTGATGTCGGCGAAGGAGTCGTCCGTTAGCTGAAGACGGATGTAGGCCGGCTGTAGGTGTACTCGAACATCAGGCACGGCGTGTGCCCATCCAGGAGAGCAACCATCTCCTTTAGGAGGCTAGATGGCCGTCGGTCGCCTAGGCCCTCCATATGAAGGAGCCTAACAGCACGCTCCATCCTACTTAGTCCATAAATCTGGAGCAGGAGCTCCATAAGGCCGAGATATTTATCGGTTTCCGGGGGGGCTGCGAGGAAGTCCGTGACCTCCTCGACCGTGTCCTGGTCGAGGGCCCCCACCAGGGAATAGAAGCGGGTGTCATCGACCGTGATGCCCCGCAGGTTGAACTGGGCCTCTGCCTGCTGGAACCAGATGTGCGGCCGGGTGGTCCAGAAGTTGGGCAATTTTACCGAGACCGCGTCCAGAGACACGGCCTGGCCGGCCTGTGAGGAGGTAGGGCGTTCTTCTTTCTCCATCATGACGACAATGGAGCGTCGAGGTCACCAATGTGGTGCGTGGGTCTCAAAAAGGAAGAGAGGAGTCAAGTATTTTGAGAGGCACCTTTAATTATGTTCCTCCCGGTTGTAGGGTGGTCCAAACGAGAGAAAGATGGCACCCAAACCCCTGCCTTTAAACCCTCTGGTTAAGGGCCGCCTCCGGACTGAACCACTCCCGTGCCGAGGGGTTCGACAGCTATGATGGCGCGACCCTTGGGAGCCGCCACAATGGGTTGATTGGTAAGTTTGCAGACAACACCAAAATTGGTGCAGTTGTGGACGGTGAGGAACACTCTCAATGAATACGGAATATAGACAGATACTGGCAGAGAAATGGCAGATACAAGCAGGTGCGAGGTGCGGCACTTTGGGAGATTGAAAGCAATGGAAGGTATTCAGTTCATGACAGGACCCTTGGCAACTGATCTGTAGAGGGATCTTGGGATTCAACTCCATAGGTCCCTGATAGTGGCAATACAAGTGGATAGAGTGGTAAAGAAAGCATAAGGTATGCTTGCCTTCATTGGTCAGGACATTGAGTATAAGAGGCACAAAACCATGTTGAGTCTTTAGTTAGAATTTACCTCAAATTTGAGGATTCAGTGCTCATACCATTGGGCAGTAAGTTACTAACCCCCTCCCAACCCCCTCCCCTCCTCTCTGGTGCCCCAAGTGGAATTCCACGTATTTCTCCCCCCCTATGCCCACCCTCATAGGTATGCAGGACATATAGGCATATGGATCATGCAATGGAGAGTAACTGTATCAATTTGACACACACACAGTGGGTTGAAGGGCCTGTTTCTTTACTGTACTGTTCTATTGTTTAGTTTGTTGGAAATGCAGAGGTGCATTGAAAAGCAGCAGGCAAATTAAGAGTTTGTACACAAAATGGAAGGAAAATTGAACAAGATGACATGAAGCAGGCGAAGATAGGTAGGTATGTGTTTCATGATGGAGATCACTAATATTCCCTATTACAAACTGGAGCACCCAGAGGAAATCCATACGATTACAAGGAGAGCATGCAAACTCCACACAAAAAAACATCACAGGACAGGATCAAGCCTGATTATTTGGTGCTGTGAGGCAGTAGCTCCACTGCTGTGCCACCCTGTTGTAACATCCAGCAAGAACACACAAGTGTATGTACCAATGTAGGCAGCTGTCTGACGATGCGTGGAAGAATGGAAGCCCCTTGACTGTGAGTGGCTATACATGGCCGTCCGAAGGGGGGGTGCGTTGGGTGCAACCGCACCCCCCTTTTTTCCCCAAGAGTAAGAAAAAATCCAGATAATTTTTTTTTTTAAATCGGAGCGCAATCCGCATTCTGGTTCCGGACACTGGATGATTTGGGAGAAAAAAATGCGACCATCCGTGCCTGCGCAGTTGGGGAAGCGACGCAAAATGACGCCGTCTCTCCTCGCGTGCGCATTGGCCCCGGGCGGGGTCAGACTGCCATTTGTACTGCACCCATTGAGCTCGATGCCTCGCGTCTACTCCAGGTAAGTAGTGGAATATTGCGTTGCAGGAGGGGGAGTCTGTGAGGGGGTCTAATCCGGGCGGGATGATTTAGTAACCCATTTCTCCGGGCCTGAGGGAGGGAGGGAGGGGGTTGCGGTGTCTGCCAGCCTGGCGACCAGGAGACCGTCCTCCCGTCGCCGGGCGGGAGCGGCTATAACCCCAAAACAAGATGCCGCTGCGGCGGGGCCCGCTCCCCTCGCCTTCCCCCGCCGACAGGGCCCAAGCCATCTTCCGCCCACGCCACCCCCGCTGGGCCCACGCCAACCCCGCTGGGCCCATGCCACCCCCGCTGATCCCCGCTGGACCCACGCCACCCCCGCTGACCCCCGCTGGGCCCACGCCAACCCCGCTGGGCCCACGCCAACCCTGCTGACCCACGCCACCCCCGCTGGGCCCACGCCAACCCCGCTGACCCATGCCACCCCCGCAGGGCCCACGCCAACCCCGCTGACCCACGTTGGGCCCACGTCACCCCAGCTGACCCACGCCACCCCCGCTGGGCCCACGCCACCCACGCTGACCCCTGCTGGGCCCATGCCAACCCCACAGACACACGCCATCTCCGCTGACCGCCACTGGGCCCACGCCGCCCCCGCTTTGCCCACGCCAACCCCGTTGACCCACGCCACCCCCGCTGGGCCCACGCCACCCCCGCTGACCCAAGAGTAAGAGTCTTGGGGATGTGAGATGGGGAGAGAGAGAGGGGAGAGGGAGATGGGGGAGGGGGATTATCTTTAGTGAGATTGCAAAATTAAGGTAGGTTTTAGAGCCATTATATTTTCTCCTCCATATGAATAAATTTAAACAATATCAAATAATATCAAACAATTGGAATTGCTTTCTTTTCCTTGATAGCAATACTGAAAAATATGAATTCCATAGTTTGTGACATAAATATACATTTTAATGGGATCATTATACACAGGTGTAATATTTCCATTTCGAGATGGGGGGAGGGGGCGGGGGCAAAAATGCGTCAAGTTGATAGCCTTATCGTTAAAGAATTAAAAGATAGCCTAATCGATAAAGAGCTGAGAAGAGAAATCAGAGCTGCCAAGAAAAGGTACTCTGAGAAGTTGAGGAGCAAGTTCTCAGCTAGTGACTCTTCTTCAGTTTGGAAGGGCATGCAAGAAATCACCAGCTACAAGAGGAAAGCCCCCCGCTCTTTGGACAATCGTCAGCTGACGAACGAATGATTTTTGCTGCAGGTTTGAAAATCAGAAATGTAACCCTGAAACCCCCTCCCAACAAACACAGCCAGACCCCAGTCTGCAAAGAACAGACCCTGCACCCTCTCCTTCCCATTCACCACTTCACACCTACTTAAGGCAAGACTCCAGTATGAAAAGAGTGAACCCTTTCCCACCCCAACCAACACTTCACACCCACTCACAGCCTGACCTCAGTCTGCAAAGACTGGGCCCTTCTACACCTACCCCACTCCAATCACCACTTCACACCCAATTACTCATTTTTAACCAGTCCCTGCAAAGATGTACTGTCCATGCCTGCTTCAAAGTCTCCACTACTGTCCCTGTACCCAAAAAGGCAAGGATTACCGGTCTTAATGTATACAGGCTTGTCGCACTGACCTCTGTAGTCATGAAGACCCTTGAAAGGCTTGTGCTGGCCAAGTTGAAAAATATCACAATCCCCTTGCTGGACCCTCTGCATTTTGCATCTTGGGCCAATACATCTGTGGATGATGCAGTCAATCTGGGCCTGCACTTCATCCTCCAGCACTTAGGCCGCCAGGGGACCTATGCGAGGATTTTGTTTGTTGACAGACAGGAAGCAGCATGTGAGGCGGGAAAGCATATCTTGGACCCGCAAACGCTCAGCATAGGAGCACCGCAAGATGCGTACTCTCCCCTCTACTCTACTCTCGCCATACCAATGACTGCACCTCCACAGACACCTCTGTCAAGATCCTCAAGTTTGCGGATGACACAACCCTGATTTTACTGATCCAGGATGGGGATCTCTGTACTCTTTTCAGTTTGACATCTTTCCTATAACACGGTGCCCAGAACTGAACACAATATTCTAAATGCGGTCACATCAACGTCTTATACAACTGCAACATGACCTCCCAACCGCTATACTCAATACTCTGACTGATGAAGGCCAAAGTGCCAAAATACTTTTTGATCACCTGATATACCTGCGACTCGACCTTCAAGGAACCATGCAACCATCAACCATTCCTCTGCCCACCTGGCTAATTGATCCAGATCCTGCTGCAATCTTTCACAACCATCTTCACTATTTGAAAATCCATTCACTTCTGTATCATCAGCAAACTTGCTAATCTTACCCTATTCTGTGACGTTTCACAGAGTGCTGGAGTAACTCAACGGGTCAGGCTGAGTATAGAAGTTGGGAGGTCATGTTGCAGTTGCATAAGAAGTTGGTGAGGCCGCATTCAGAGTATTGTATTCAGTTCTGGGCACCATGTTATAGGACATATGTCATCAAACTGGAAAGGGTACAGTGAAGATTTACGAGGATGTTGCCAGGACTGGAGGGCCAGCACTATAGGGAGAAGTTGAGTAGGCTGGGACTCTATTTCATGGAGCACAGGAGGGTGAGGGATGATCTAATAGAGGTGTATGAAATCATGATTTGAATAGATATGGTTGAGTCTTTTGCCCAGAGTAAGTGAATCGAGGAGCAGAGGACATAAGGTGAAGGGCAAAAGATTTAATAGGAATCTGAGGGGTATATTTTTCACACAAAGGGTGGTCGGTGTATGGAACAAGCTGCCAGAGGAGGTAGTTGAGGCAGGGACTATCGCAAAATTTAAGAAACAGTTAGACAGGTACATGGATAGGACAGGTTCGGAGGGATATGGACCAAACGTGGGCAGGTGGGACTAGTGTAGATGGGACATGCTGGGCCGAAGGGCCTGTTTCCACACTGTATCACTCTATGACTCTATCTATCTTTCCCTCGCAAACCCATTCTCCTGCCTTCTCCCCATTACCTCTAACACCCGTATCAATCAAGAATCTATCAATCCCCTCCTGAAAAATGTCCATTGACTTGACCTCCACAGCTGTCTGTGGCAATTAATTCCACAGTTCACCACCCTCTGACTTAAGAAATTCCTGCTCCTCTCCTTCCTAAACAAATGTCTTTTAATTCTGAGGCTGTGGCCACTGGTCCTAGACTCTCCCACTAATGGAGACATCCTCTCCATATCCACTCCATCCAGGTTTTTACCAGGCTGGGACAGATGGCAACAGCTTCACACCGTGTCCTAAAGCTTGTGTCCTGTCCTGCATCACCAAAGGCAGCAGAGACGTTATAGGAGAGGGCAAGCACCGTAACAAAGTAGCTCACGATGGTTTGGGTAACATTCAGGAATGTCTATGCATGTCACATCATGAATATTACTGAACAAGGGTCTTGACCCAAAATATAATCTATACCTTTTCTCCAGAGATGCTGCCTGACCCACTGAGTTACTCCAGCACTCTGTGAAACGCCGCCTATTCCTATTCTCCGCAGATGCTGCCTGACCCACTGAGTTACTCCAGCACTTTGTGTCTGTTTTCCCTTCACCCATCAAGCCCACTCTTCCCCCTCCTGTCCTATGTTCCTTTCCACCCATAAACCTTTCTCTGCCTTTACATTTCACTCCTCTTTCAAATCTGCTCTACTTATCTACATGCATTTTTCTTCTTAACTTTTTAGTCATAGAATGATGCAGTGTGGAAACAGGCCCTTCAGCACCACTTGCCCACACCGACCAACATGTCCCATGTAAACTAGTCCCACTCACACGCGTTTGGCCCATATCCATCTAAATCTGTCCTATCCATGTACGTGTACAAATGTCTCTTAAACAGTAGGATAGTCCCAGCCTTAACTACCTCCTCTGGCAGCTTGTTCCATACACCCACCACCCTTTGTGTGAAAAAGCTACCTCTCAGATTCCTGTTAATTTCTGAAATATTGGTCATAACTTTGACGCAGAAATGCTCCAAAATAAGGCTCATAATGCATCAGAGAGCATCTAAAACCCTTGAGCTTCGAGGGACTTCATGCTTCGTGCTCGTGATGTGCGTAGCGCGCACATTATTTCACATTTAATGTTTTGTAATCCTGTCATGCCACCCCCTATTTTGAAAAGCTTCGTAAAGGCCTGCTATACTTGTGCTGCAAAGGAAGCTAAGAAATGCTATATTAGAAGTATGCAAATGCAATTGCCCACCACCTTCCATAGGAAAAGGTGTTCCCAAGGTCTGTGGAAAGATGGATGCAAGGTTGGTCTTCTGCACTTCTGGACGATACATGCAGGTTTTCAAACAGGCCTGCCATGCATCAAGCTTTAAGCCTTTTCTGTAGCCTGCCCTAGTGAAATTCCTATCCAAGTCCTCTGTCACAGTTTGTGACCTTTCCATGTAGGTAGCTGGGTCTTGTACCATATTCGCCTCTTGCCCAGAAACAGGCCACTCATTTGCAATGTCTCAGTATGTGAACATCATGACTGATAATGTGTAGATGGTGCCTCAAAGTTGTCTTCAAAATTATGCTGTGTTGGTATCTGAACTAGCAGCTGTGACTACAGTAATAAAGGATGGTGCTTCTTCATTATCATTGTCTTCGTGCTGTGGAACCTGTTGTTTATCTATGCCTGCCAGCGTGCTGTGCTTGGATCCATGAAAGAATGGCACAAGCACAAGGGGAAGCATTGGGGTTGGGTGAGGTTGGAGGTTGTACAAGTTCATGTTTACACATATATAGCTTCTAAATCAGAAGAATGTGTGGAATGAGATGTAGATGAGATGAGGGCAGCACAAAGAATGAAAGCCCCATGATTTTCCATTTTTAACCTCATCACTGGAATCTTCAATTGACCACTGGATGATGGCAAATATTATCTCCTTACAGTTGGGAACGACATGCAGCTATGTCTATCTCCTCTCATCTCGCCCTCATGATGTACATTACATTATCCTGCAAGAGAGAAGATTACGTTTGAGAAAAGAAGTAGAGAGAATCCAGGGAACTATAGGCCAGTGAATCTATTGGAGAGCATTCTTTGAGATATGATTTACTACCATTTGGAAGAAAATTGACTAATTAGGGATAGTCAGCACAACTATGTATGTGGCAGGTTGTGTCTCACTAACTTGATTGAGATTTTTGAGAAACTGATGAAAGAGATTGATGAAGGTAGGTCAGTAGATTTTGTATCTGTGGATTTTAGTAAGGCTTTTGATAAGGTCCCTTTTGGTAGACTGATCCACAAGATTAAGATGTACGGCATTCACAATAATTTGGCCCATGATTTGGAACTGGCTTAGTCATAGAATATAGAGGGATGTAGTGGAAGAGATATATTTTGGCAAAGTTAATCTAAACATATAAGGTATGAACACAAATTGCTGGAGATTGTGGGAAGGTAAGTAATGGAGAATGCTGTGCTAACCATTTACTGGGAATATTGCTACAGTTGTTGCCCTATAACTTTTACTAATCCATCTTGATAAAATTGATTAAAAGATATATGTTAGCATTTTTAGCATTAAAATAAGTTTACAATCTAATTATGGTTTGCTGCATCTTATATTATCATCTTATATTTTGTTTTATTTTCAGAAAATAACAAACTATTAAAGTTATCTAGAAGAGAACTGTATTAACATAAAAGAGGAAGCTTGCCTTTTCTTGTGCTGCATTGTATTTTTCATCTTGACTTAATTGCTTCATTCGTAGTTTATGGAGAATGTCTTCCTTACAAAACACCTGCAGAGTTATAAATTGAAAATGGAAAAAAAGTATTTGGATAGATTTATTTGAATGTTTATTAAACAATTCAATAAATTACCTCTTTTGAAAGTATCTCATGTTCACTCTGTGCAGTGATCATCCAAGCTTCAAGTCGGGCTTGCAAACGTCCATTCTCCTCCACCGTTTCACTGTATTGCTGTTGAATTTGCTTCATTTGATCTTTCAGTGTCTTGTTTTGAACCTTCAGTTAGGAAATAAATGTTCTACTTGTTAAGATGTTCTCCTTGACAAGATTCACAAATCTGTATTGGGTAAGTAAGTAAGTAAATTTATTGGCCAAGTATTCACCTACAAGGAATTTGCCTTGGTGCTTCGCCCACAAGTAACAACATGACATACAGTTACGAATGACGCAGAAAATGCTAAACATTAATAATCATAAAACATTAATGATAAAACACCATTGATCAAGCATTTGAACCAACAAAATACCAGATCAAAGGGAGGCTACATATTTTTGGATGTTTGGAGCAACTACTCGTGGATAAAAACTGTTTTTATATCTGGCTGTGGCAGCTTTGACAGTCCGGAGTTGCCTTCAAAGGTATCAAAGGTATTTTATTGGTCACATTCACATACACTTAGGTGTAGTGAAGTGAAATGCTTCTTGCCATTTTGCAGCACATAAAGAAGGAATACAGACATAACATTAATAAGAGTTTTAAACATAAAGAACATCCCCCCACAATGGTTCCCATTATGAGGGAAGGCACAAAGTCCAGTCCCCAACCCCAGTTCACCCATAGTCGGGCCTATTGAGGCCTCCACAGTTGCCTCTACGGAGGCCCGATGTTCCAGGCCGTTCTCGCCGGGTGATGTTGCTCTGGCGTCGGGAGAGTCCTCTCAGCGGCTTGGGAACCCTGGAATGGCCGCTTCCGTACTGGAGGCCGCGGCTTCCAAAGCCAACAAGGCCGCGCCGGTTGGAGCTCCACAACTGGCGATCTCATCTAGAGATCCCAGGCTCCCGGTGTAAAGTTCAGCGCCGCCGCCCGCAGTTGGTCGCTCCACAGTCCCACAGCTCCACAATGTTTTCCTCAGCGATCTTCAGCTCACCGGAGCTCCAGCGCGGCGACCCAGGCAAAGCATCGCCTGCTCCGTGATAGCGCTCCAGCGCTGTGCCGCCGCCGAAGCCGAGGTTCTGGGCGGTCCCCGACTGGAAACGCCGCTCCAGGCCCGCTGGTAGGCCGCGAGGACGGGTCGAAGCTGCAGCCCGGAGAAAAGCTGCCTTTCCGACCAGGTAGGGACCCTGAAAGGTAGTTTCCCCCTTCCCCCCCCCAGAGGGAAGTGATTCGAAGAGTTTGTGGCCAGGGTGAGAGGGGTCAGAGATGATCTTGCCTGCTCACTTCCTGGCCCTTGCAGTGTACAGTTCATCAATGGAGGGAAGGTTGCAGCCAATAACCTTCTCAGCTGATCGGACGATTCACTACAGCCTCCAGGTGTCGTGCTTGGTGGCTGAGCCAAACCAGACCATGATGGAGAAGGTGAGAACAGACTCTACAATGGCCGTGTACAATTGGACCATCATTGCCTGTGGCAGATTGTGCTTCCTCAGCTGCCGTAGGAAGTACATCCTCTGTTGTGCCTTTTTGACTGTGGAGTCGATGGTAGCCCCCCACTTAAGGTCCTTGGAGATGATGGTTCCCAGGAACGTAAAAGACTCCACAGATGTGACTGGTGTTGTTGATGGTGAGTGGGGTGATGGGAGGGGAAGCTCTCCTAAAGTCTACAATCAATTCCACTGTCTTAAGAGCATTGAGCTCTAGGTTGTTGCAATGGCACCAGGATGCCAGGTGTGACACTTCCTGTCTGTAGGCAGATTCTTCCCCATCCTGGATCAGTCCAATCAGGGTTGTGTCATCCTCAAACTTGAGAAGCTTGACAGAGGTGTCTGTGGTGGTGCAGTTGTTGGTGTAGTGAGAGTAGAGGAGAGAGTACGCAGCCTTGCGGTGCTCCTATGCTGAGCGTTTGTGGGTCCGAGATGTGCTTTCCCAGCCTTACATGCTGCTTCCTGTCTGTCAGGAAGCTGGTGATCAACCGACAGAGGGGTTCAGGCACAGTCAACTCGGAAAGTTTGGAGTGTAGTAGCTCTAGCACAATGGTGTTGATTCCAGAGCTAAAATCAACAAACAGGATCCTCGCATAGGTCCCCTGGCGGTCTAGGTGCTGTAGGATGAAGTGCATGCCCAGGTTGACTGCATCATCCACAGATCTATTTGCCCGATATGCAAAGATGCCTATTCCAACAATTATTATATAATGAATGCAAAGAGGAATTTACAAACAATTAATGTTTAAAAAACAACTTAGCATAGGACCCTTGCTATAATAATCAATATGACAAACATATTGTATTGCTAGAACTAAACTAATTTCAAACTTAAGCTAATTATGAAAGTAGAAATAAGTACGTATGGTCAAAATTAAGTTATTTCACAACTTATTGACGAATATCATACTAAACTTAAATACGAAAACGTATTTACTGTTGATTAATAGCAACTTTGCAATAATTGTATCAGGAAGTAGAAATGTAATAGGTTCTGCACCATTTTAATGTGGCAACAGATATATAGTGGCAAGTTATCCATCTACTTCACACATAATTCTCATTTCACAACCCGGTTAGCTTTCAGATCAAAGCTCACAGTATCTTTCAATTCATCTCGCCCATATTTGACCTGCTTCTCAACACTCTGACTATATTCCTACCCTGCTTGTTTATTGCTGCTGATGAGTTTCAGAGCTATTTCCTTCATTCTTGGCCAACAGAATGGTGCAGTTGTTGATTGTGCAGAACAGAACAGAACAGAAGAGTGATTGGCCTACAAATCACATGTAGGAGGGAACTGCACATGCTGGTTTAAACTGAAGATAGACACAAAATGCTGGAATAACTCAGCGGGTCAGGCAGCATCTCTGGAGAGAAGGAATGGTTGACATTTTGGGTCGAGACTTGAAGGAGTTCGGAAGGGGGTTAAGGTTTGAAGAAGAGTCTCAATCCGAAACTTCACTCATTCCTTCTATCCAGAGACGCTGCCCATCCCGCTAAGTTTCTCCAGCAATTTGTGTCTATCATCAGTGTTACAATTCACGCAGCCTTAATGAAAGGAATACATTAAACATTGAATGCACAGGATATTTCCATTCCTTAATAGAAAGTGGTATTTCCTAGTTGGAAAGGAGAAGGGAAACCAGTTTTTGCATGGACAGTAAAAGAGCTAGACATACATGTAAGTGATTAAGGTCCAAAATGTTCCCTTTATGTAACAATGAAACTATGGTGTTAAATGTGAATTGCTAAAAGCCGATTTCAAAATTGTTTTGGTAGCTTCATAAAAACATATTTCATATCAGCTATTTGTGTGGCAAATATGAACTGTATGCAATATAATGGCACAATGCCAATTCAAAACAATTTCATGATAATATCGAGAGGTCATCAACCCATCTGGTACTGAAAAATAAACCCTTACAAGTGTGAACACTAATTTCTTGTGATTTTAAATGTTGCTGTTGAAGGGGGAGCTGTCCTGTGCATGGCTGCCCTGCCAGCAGTTGTCTGTCTTTTCACCGTTTTATTTTTAGTTAGTTAAAGTGTTTTGTTTGGAGGTCTAGACTTTTTTGTGTGGGGGGTGGGGGGGGAAACTGCCTTTCAGGGTCCCTACCTGGTCGGAGAGGCAGCTTTTCTCCGGGCTGCAGCTTCGACCTGTCCTCGCGGCCTACCAGCGGGCCTGGAGCGGCGTTTCCTGTCGCGGACCGCCCAGAACCTCGGCTTCGGCGGCGGCACGGCGCTGGAGCGCTATCGTGGAGCGGGCGATGCCTTGCCTGGGTCGCCGCGCTGGAGCTCCGGTGAGCTGAGACCGCCAGGTAAAACATCGCGGAGCTGCGGGACTGTGGAGCGGCCAGCTGCGGGCGGCGGCGCCGAACTTTACACCGGGAGCCTGGGATCTCGCGACGAGATCACCAGTTGTGGAGCTCCAACCGGCGCGGCCTTGTCGGCTTCGGAAGCCGCGGCCTCCAGTACGGAGGCGGCCGTTCCAGGGTTCCCATGTCGCTGTGAGGACTCTCCCGACGCCGGAGCACCACCACCCGGTGAGAACGGCCAGGAACATCGGGCCTCTGTAGAGGCAACTGTGGAGACCTCAATAGGCCCGACTATGGGTGAACTGGGGTTGGGGACTGGACTTTGTGCCTTCCCTCATGGTGGGAGCCATTGTGGGGGGATGTTCTTTGTGTTTAAGACTCTCATTGGTGTTATGTCTGTATTCTTTCTTTGTGTGCTGCAAAATGGCAAAAAGCATTTCACTTCATTACACCTCGGTGTATGTGAATGTGACCAATAATATACCTTTGACCTTTAATACCTTTGTTGATTTTAAAATGATAAATTCTATATATTTTTTCCAAACCTTCCTTTGTCTGTCTCTGGCACTCGATATTTCTTTCTGTCATTTTGCCTTCCAACTGTACCTGATTTGACATGGAATTTACCCACACAGACTTTCATTTCCATTTCAGAATTTCACAATTCTTCAAATCTGAGTGGGTTAAGTGATGCACAGTTGCTTGCCTGTTAATACAGGTTCCGGATGGCCACTTTCCCTTGTTGCGACATTATCTGCTCATACTCACAGGAACTTGCCACATAAAAAAATGATAAAACATAAAAATGCAAGGACTTTATAACTAATAGCAGATGCAATTAGATGCCCTATGACAATAAAATCTGGGCCAAAGTAAATTTAAAAGGGAAGATTTTTAGCAGGCACTTGATAATACACTACATGGAGACTTAAAGTGAAGATTAAGATGATAGTGCCAAAGGGAAATCAAATTGCGTAGTTTCTCAGTTACGTGGGATGTTGTGAGTAATATCACAACTTTTTAAGGCTATATTTACATTTACAAAAATGATTTGGAGAACAGGAGGAAGAGAATGAGGAGACGGATCACCTTGGGAGAAGCTTCAATTAATTCTGGTCAGCAGCAATCTGACAATTAACTACAAAATGTAGGCATTTCTGAATGTTTGATTACTTCAGAAAAAAATAGTAATATTGGAGTCAGCACCAAACCAGGATTCTATCCTTGTGGATCAGGTCTCAGGTCAAGAAAATTATGTAGATAACAGTGCATTACAAACTTTCATGTAGAAGAGACAACTCTCCAATTAAACAGCCTTCCAATTAGTTTGATAGGGAACTGTTAGCAACTCCATTCCTCCTTCCGCATTTCCCCCTTCCCCTAGCAGTTCATTCAATCAGTGTGAGATGGTTAGGTCATGGCCTCGACCCAATCACAAGTATAGTCTCAGTTCATTTGACACTCAGTAGGGAATTGGCAATGTCTCTGTTGATATAAATTTATAGCTATTTTCTATTTGCTAGATAGGGGCTCAATTCATGTTGTCGGTACCCGTTTGGACCCTGGGCAGTTTATCAGTGTGAAAAATGTCACTTTGGGCTTCACAACATGAGACAAAAATGTAAAATACTGAGAAGAATAGCTGACACAGTGAAAAGGGCAAATTGGTGAAATGACTATGGCTTAATCATGAGAGCAGGTGCATCATTGGGTTAGACTCAGCACAAAGATGCACCAACGAAAGACATCAGTTAGAAAAAGCTTAGGGTAGAAACAGGGTTCAGGGGTAAGTAGGCAACAACTTACTCCTTACAACTTCAGTCTTGGCATAGTATAGCCCAATTTTACACCAATTTCCAACATATTATTGCTTGTTATTGTCGTTAAGTCTGAAATACAGTTAAATTGCTAGCAACTTGATGTTAATAATCTTCATAATCTCAAAATAAATGTCTTGCATTTTTCAAAAAAAAAAAATTCCAAGACATTGGCATTTTCTGTCAAAGGGAGTTAAAGGGTAGAAATGGAACGTCCACCACATCTTCTAAGCATGCAATGGGGCAAAATATGCCTAAATTCAGTTCCACTATTTTAATGAAAGAGAATTTCAAAAACAGATAATAAGCATGCATAAGGTACTATTTTGTACATTCATTATATGTGACTGAGGACAAATTTTTGTCCCACTGTTTTTAGGAAGAATACATTCCTGTCATAAAATGTTGTTTCTTTTCCGTAATTGCTGCCTGATCTACTGAGTATTTCAATATTTTCTGATTTTTTTTGTCACATTTTCATTTATTTGATTTTCATTTCTCTTTAAATTCTTGTTTTCTACTGTTTTCTATGCTTGAGTCAATTAGCTGAATTTTGCCCAAAATAAACTTTGGCACCTATAAAGAATGGCAGAGAGGAGGAGCTGAGAAGGGGTTGGTTGGGGGAGTGTGGGGGGGGGAGAGATAGTGCAAAGATGGGGTTAGGAAAAGTGGGATGGTTGGAATAGGGAGAAGGAGGGTGGCAGTCAATGTGATGTTGTTGGAGCCAACAGTATCAAGGCCCTTGGCCTGGAACATGGCAGTCTGATAAAGAGTGAAGGGATAGGAAGAACATATAGAAAAGGAAGAGAACGTGTACACAGAAAACAAATACCCAAATGCACTGTCAATCATTATGAGTAACCATTTACTCATCACAAGTTACAAATGTCATGCATGAAAAAATAATAGTCACTGATTTATAATAACAAAAATTCATTTTTTACTCATTTAATTCATTGCCCAAATTAAAGTAAAGCAATTTCAAAATGTGCAATATTCTGTATATAATGTAAAGAAGTAATCTTAATGTTATATACCTTTAACTGTATATTATAACTTTAATCTTTACCAATTTTAAAGCTGTGGATATTGAGCAAGTGGTTACGTATCACCTTGTCTATTGGCATTGACTAAACCTGCAAGTACTCTAAAATCAGGCAATTATGTCAAAAGACTCAAACATAAGTTCTGGAATCTGTTACAAACAAAGAATCTCGAGCTTTATGCAGGCAAATTATCATACATACAAACATGAACTAAGAACAAGAATAGATGACTTGGCCTCCTTAAACTTGCACCACCATTTAATATAAGTGTGGTTGATCTGATTGTAACCTCAACTTGTTTATCAGGAATCCTTAAAGTATACACCATTATTTCATCTCGGTCATAGATGGGACCATGCCTAATTTTAATAAGTGAACCCTGGGTCTAAATCCTCCCACAAGCGGATGCATCTTCTCAATAACCTCTCACCAGGCAACTGAATCATCCTACCACAACCAGAGAGTAATCCTGAACTACTACGTACCTTTTTGGTGACCCTCGGACTATCGTGATCGGACACTGTAAATGGCTCGATAGCACAAGCTTTTCACTGTACCTCAATACAAGTGACAATAAACTAAACTAGACTGAACTATTCACCTCGTCAAGGTTTATCGGAATCCAATATGTATCAATCAAGTCCCAAATCACACTTCAACACTCCAGCAGATACAAGCCTTCCTGGACCATCCTGAATAAGAGCAAATATCCATTCTAGGTATTAGTCTACTGCGTTCATTGGATTAACATCCTTCCAGAAACAAGGAATGTGCAAACAGAGTATGGGCCAAAGTTATGGTGGCAGCAAACAGGAAACTCTGGGGAAATTCATTTTTTTAATTTACTGTAAAGAAACAACATATTCGGCATAGCTCTGGCTTCTGTTTGGTACGTTAAATTGGACTATTAACATTTATAAACAACTCATGGAGCCTTAAATATTTTCAGTAAAAAAGCAGAGGAGAATGGACACAATTCACCAGCTAGAGGTTATATTTTCTGATAACAATGTCACAAATCCATACTCTCATACTTTCAATAATCTCGCCTTCGCTCTGTTCCCCACTAAATTTCACCTCTGTCCCAATCCTTGGTAGATTCTCTTAAATAAATAATGCAATCGTCTCATAACATTGCACATTATCATTAATCTTGTGTCATTACACATGCTCATACCCATTTTTTTTTTGCAAATCATATTTAAATCATTAACTACCTACTAAAACAGTAAACAAATCAAGTATATGTTATCCTGAAAAGAAATATCCTACCAAGTGTATGTCACAACCACAAAGGTTGAGCAATCGTTGGTAGTCATATTTTGACACAGTTGCACATCGTGTGATCCTGTACCTACCACGTGATGCCATCACGAATGCCACAGATTTATAAACATGGACAAGTAAAGTTATATGATTCAACATCCCTGCAGAAAATGAAACCATGCTGTTTTGTAATATGCATTTCCTTTGCTAAAACATGTATATGGATTTTAAATGGTCATTGCAAAATATTTATCATCATATGTATCCATTACACCATGCATTTATAGGTTGATAATATTTTAAAAAGTTAAATCCTTTTGGAAAATTCAGACAAACTAACTCACTCCATAAGCTTCAGCTTTTGCCTAATGGGTGCATGCAAACACACATAAATCAAAGATCCAGGCCTTAATAGGTTAAAAATGTATTTCACAAATGTCCTTAGATACAGGATAAAGGCACAGCACATCAAATATAAATAAAATTATTATGCTGGCTACTGACCTAATTATACTGGAAGACTGAAATCAAAGTATGATGAGACCAGCTTTTAAGTCTCTGTATAATGCAAACCATATGTAAAATCTACTTTATCAGAAGTCAGAAGGGCAATATTTTCCTGAAAATTACATATTCTCATGCAAAAACCGGATGGTCTTTATTGATGGACAATGTCGTAAAGCCATCACCGTGTTTATAGACATTTAATTGAAGACAGCATAAAACGATAAACTAAGAAACATGCATGGTTGACTCCTCCAATTCAAACCATAAATCATACTGATGTTCAGACAAGTCTCCCAGCCACAAATTCTGATGATAGATGAACCATTTAACTTTGATTTTTGAAAGCAATGAGCTCGCTAGCAATACCTCACACTGACTAATACCACATATGGTCATGCAAGAACTCATCAGAAATACATTTTTGTTTTGTAGATGCTGAAAAAGCATGCAATAATATATGAATGCAGTTAGATCGATCCAATTTTTATAAATTTAAAATCCTTTTCACTTATAGAATATCAAACATAATTTGAGGTGAGACAAAGACAGTTGACAGTTTTATTGCAATTCTCATGTCAAAGACATTTTTTGTTTTTGTTTATTTAAGTTAGGCAAACTGAATCTAAATACATGTTCAGGTGCTTTGTGTGTGTGCAGCAGAGCATTCACGGAGAATTTTGTAAAAGATTTTAAATAACTTAAAATTCCATTCAATAGACCAGAGATTCCAGGCGGTGGCTCTCTCTGACAACCTCAGCCCCAAAACCAATAGGGGATTCAATAATAAAGCATTATAATGCAGGCCAAAAGCAGCTGCTTACCCTCTCTGGGGACTTATTTAGCAGTGCAATGTAATGCCTGACTTGGAGTCTTGTTAGTAGGCAGTTTGTGTGGCTTCACTTACAGAACAAACATACTGCACTGAAATCATTAATTCAACCACATTTAATAGAATTTTTTGAAATCCCTTTCTCCCATTCTCAAAATGTGCTATTTTCCTCTCTGACTTTAGAAAATCATGTTTTCCAGCAGATCATTTTCAGTGATTATTTGTTCCCTCTGCATTAATTATTTCTGCACTTTGATTTATTTTAAATTTAACAAAGATGAAAGATAATTTTCAAATGTTGTTACTGAGAAATGAATGTCTGTGAGAGAATAAGAATACTTGTTTCCAACTGGGGCTGGTCTTAAAAATTATGCGGATAACATAAGGAAATTAATTCCAAAAATTATTGCACTGCCCATTTTTGGAAAGCACTTATTATTCAAATTAATTGTATAATGTGGTTAGCATTGTTCAAATCAACCTGAATCCCCAGTAGTTCATGTTTGGTATCATCCAGCTATAATAAATGAAAAAGCAGTGATATTTAGATGGATGAGCTGTGCACCTGGAAGAGAAAACCACCAAACAAGGACCGAGAGCGATCCCCTGTCTTCACATGCTTGATTTAATTCCTTAATTAGAGCCATTAATCAATGAGTATGAGATATAAGACTTCAGAAGAGCTGATGACATGACACCTTGCCACCTGTCAAAATTACAGCTTTCTTCGTGCACCATCCCTCAAATAGTTATTTTCTACAAGCCTGGTTGCATTTCACAATTCATTATTTACAGCAAAGCCCTCTTCCAACCCAAACCTTTCCTGATGAACCTACGTGCAACAAGCATTTCACTTATTATTCATTAAATAGCTGCGCCTCAAACTAAATTCCAAGATTTGTAAACTAAGTCTTTGTGTCTCTTCATGGAACATGATTTTGTTCCAGTGCCATACATTGCAGAAACATGACTGGCATTTTGAGTTAAGAGCTGCTCCCTCGGCTTATTGCCTGGATAATCAATAGAGTTAAAGTTTCTTCATAATAAATAAAAAAAAATCTTTATTAAATTCTTAAAATTTCAGCTTCTACCCATTTAACTACTATGACGATTGGAGCATCATAGTTTTATTCCCCAAGATAGCCTTGATAAGAAAATATTCCATTAAGGCAGCTGTCTTTTAAACCTCAAAAAAGCAAATAAGGAAAAACGAAATCATGGTATTTTGAGCTTATTTTTTTTAACATGAATGTGCTCTCTCAGTCATGTGCAAAAAAGCAGAAGTATAAATTATGATTTGTGACTGTACACATTAACATTTTGGTTATACTATTGGCAGGAGGAATTATACTCTCTTGGTCATCTGAATGTTATCATTTAAATTGCACATTTCAATACGTCATTTTAACCACTAGATTACTTAACTAATAGATTACATTAGTAATGGTCAGATATGGAAAAGACTAAGGAGTTTTCGCTAGTATCTTGACTGTTATTTGTTCTCAATCATCATCATTAAAATCTGGTCATTATCTCACTGTTGTTTCCAAACATTTGCCTACTGCACTATCTACTTCAAAATAGTCGCCAAAAGAAGTATCCCTTGATTGTTGAACAGTTCAGAATATCTCCTGATTATGATACACTACATAATCCAGTTATGCAAGGTAGTGGAGTCATATATTAGCACGTTTAGGGAATTGGGTAGCTACCAGAAAATAGAATGGAGGGGTGGATGGGTCATTTTCAGGTTGACAAGCTGTAATGAGTGAGATGACAGAGCTCAGTGCTGAGGCTCAATCTACTAATGACTTAGATGAAGGAACCGTGCATATTATGGTCAACATTATTTACAATACAAAGTCAGTTTGCACATACAGCAATTAATGAGGAAGCTAAATAGAATGCTGGCCCTTGTTGCAAAATAGATGGAGAGATGGAGAGGGAAATGATTACAGAACATTGGTGATATAGCACACCTAGTGTAGTGTGTACAATTTGTCTTTCTTTATTTAAGGAGCAATGTACTTGCAATGGAAATGGCTTTAATTCAATTTGGTAAATTGATCCTTGGAATGATTAGGTTGTTTTTGAGTGGTTGTGCCCTTTATGCGTATACTCCTTGGTGTTGAGTAAAGTAAGAAGTATTTTTAGGGAAACGTAATAAATTGTTGAAATATTCGAGATTCTGAGGGAGCCTGATAAAAGAAGATGCTGACTGAATGCTTCCATTCCTTGGGGAATTTAGAACAAGAGTAAAAGTTTCAGAATACAAAGTCAGCCTTTTTAAGATGGTGATGTTGGCATTTCTTTGCCAATAAGTTGATCCTGACTCTTAGGAATTCTCTGCAACTGAGAGCTGTGCAACAACATTATTTATATTTGGGGGTTAAATCAGAATGTCAAAAATGTGTTCTATCAGTGAGTCAAAAATTTAGGAAAGGGGGAATAATTGTAAACTGAAGCCAAGATAAAATCAACCACAAGGAGATACAAAAAACTACATATGCTGGATTCTTAAGCAAAACACAAAGTGCAGGAGGTGTGGAATGGATGTAATGGACAGGCGATGTTTCTGATATGAAGGGACCCGATCCGAAACGTCATCTGTCCATTTCCTCCGCAGATACTGACTGACCCACTGAGTTAGTCAGATTCACGCAGTGTGGATACAGCCCTTCAGCACAACTTGCCCACACTGAACACCATGTTCCATCTACATTAGTCTCACATGCCTGCGTTTGGCTAGCTAAACCTAACCTCTCCATGTACCTGTCTAAATGTTTCTTAAAATTTGCAATAGTACCTGCCTCAACCACCTCCTCCAGCGGCTCCTTCCTTAAACCCACCACCCTTTGTGCAAAAAAAGGTTACCCCTCAGGTTGCTATTAAATCATTCCCCCCTCACTTTAAACCTATGTCCTCTGGTTCCCGATTCCCCCATTCTGCGCAAGAGACTCAGTGCATTTACCTGATCTATTCCTCTAATGATTTTGTACACCTCTATAAGAGCAACCTTCATCCTCCTGCACACCTAGCCTGCTCAACCTCTCCCTATATATCGGACCCTCGGGTCCTGGCAACATCCTCATGAATTTTCTCTGCACCCTTTCACCCGTTCCTCCAGGACTTAGTGTTTTGATCATATCAGCCACAATTTTTAATGAATGTCAAATGGAATGTCAAATAACCAGTGACTGCTCCTATTTTGTTATATTCTTAAACAAAAGACATGTTAGAACAATAGCAATATTATTTTATATTTTTAATTGTCCAATGTTCGAATACCATTCAGATTTATGGTAAAGAAAAGTTGGAGGAAATATAAATGTTCCTATGGAATTCATTTCGATTTTGGACAATTGGGTAAAATGGCAGAAGAATGGCCTAGTTTTACAAATATTATTTTATATTAGTAAGTGTGGAACCATGCTGTGCCATGTCGAACACAGTAAGAACAAATCCATAAAATGAGTTATCTTTCAGAAATTATGAATTACCTTAATCTGTAACAATGGATAATACATTACTGTGAAGCCACTCTAACCCTAATTAAATGTCGAGATTAAGATTGATGAGCAAGAACAAGACTAACTTGGAATGAGGTAACAACCCAATTAAGTTAACGTGCAGTGCTACTTGCATGCTAAATAGCAAATACAGTAGTCCGTGTGGTCCCACAGGTCAATGGATCAGAGCAAAGCTCTACAGTCTTACCACACTCAATTAGAAATGATGCCGATAAACTGGACAACCAAAAGGAAATCACTACATGAACTGTTAAGAATCAAGGCCAATGAATGCAAAAGACAGAATCAACAGTCAAGTGTTTTATTGTCATATATCTCAGAAAAAAACAATGAAATTCTTACTTGCAGCAGCACAACAGAATATGGAAACATAGTACACTGTAAACAATATAATAAATGAGAAAATAAAATTCAGCGTGTGTACTGTACATACACATACATACGTACACATAAAAACAAACAATAATAATGCAATAATAACAATAGTAGTCTATGCTTCAGAGCTTATTTGAGGTTGTAGTGTTTAATAACCTAATGGCTATAGGGAAGAAACTGTTCCTGAACCTTGACGTTACAGTTTTCAGGATCCTTTACCTTCTTCCCGATAGCAGCAGTGAAATGAGTGTGTGGCCAGGGTGGTATGGGTCTCTGATGATGCTGGCTGCCTTTTTGAGGCAGCAACTCCAGTAAATCCCTTTGATGGTGGGGAGGTCAATAACCGTGATGGACTGGGCAGTGGTCACAACTTTTTGCAGTCTTCTTCGCTCCTGGACATTCAAGTTGCCGAATCAGGCAGTGATGCAACCAGTCAATATGTACACATGTAGAAGTTCAAGAGAATCCTCTCTGACAAACCAAATCTCCGCAATGTTCTCAGGAAGTAGAGGCATTGAGGTGCTTTCTTTATAATTGCATCAGTGTACTGGGTCCAGGAAAGATCTTCAGAAATATGCACGCCCAGGAATTTGAAGCTTTTGATTCTCTCCACCATCGTCCGGTCGATATAGACAGGTTTATGGGTCCTCATTCTTCCTCTTCCAAAGTCGTCAATCAGTTTCTTAGTCTTACTTACATTGAGAACCAGGTTGTTGTGCTGGCACCATTTGGTCAGTCGACCAATCTTGCGTCTATACTCTGACTCATTACCATCTGTAATTCGGTCTGAAGAAGGGTCTCGACCCAAAACGTCACCCATTCCTTCTCTCCAGAGATGCTGCCTGTCCCGCTGAGTTACTCCAGCTTTTTGTGTCTACCATCTGTAAATCGTCCAACAACGGTGGTGTCGTCAGCAAGCTTGAGGATGGAGTTCGCACTATGTCTGGCTACACAGTCATGAGTATAGAGTGAGTAAAGCTGGGGCTGAGTACACCGCCTTGAGATGCCCCAGTACTGATTGTTATTGAGGAGAAGTGTTTTTGCCAATTCGAACAGACTGTGGTCTGTTGATGAGGAAGTCAAGGATCCAGTTAGAAAGAGATGTGCACAGACCCAGTTCTGTGAGCTTTTTTTGTTTGTTTTTGTTTAATCAAAAATTGTATTCAATTATTAAAAAATAATATTGACAATACAATAAAACAAAACAGAACCCATCACCATAATACAAGACAAACAAATATACTAAATGAACTACTATACAACTATATTACAATCCTTGTCAAGGATTTGGTGACCTTTTTTTTTGATTTTTGTTTTTTTGTATCAAAAATCATTTATTTAATTATGATCACAATACAAAAAAACAACCTGTGGTAACACACCCACCACCATAGTACAAAATCACCAAATTATCTAGACACTAAATTTTCAAACAACTGTGTTACAATCCTTACAAATATACTAAATAACTACTATACAACTATGTTACAATCCTTGTCAAGGATTTGGTAGCCAGTTTGGAGGGGATGATGGAATTGAACGCCGAGCTGTAGTCTATAAGCAACAGCCTGACATATGTGTTTTTATTGTCCAAGTGATCCAGTGCAAAGTTCTATTTGATTTAATTATTCATTTGAATAATTAATTGGTCAGGATCTGGTAAGGCCAGTGAATATTGCCCATTCTGATTATTCCTTGAGGAGGCGGTGAACACCCACCTTAATGAACAACTTCAGTCCTTCTGCTGAAGCTACTCCAACAGAACTTTAGGTACAAAAGTCCTGGATTTAGACCTAGTGAGGAAGACAAAATGGTGGTGTATTTCCAAACCAAATTGCTGTGCAATTTGAAGGGGACCCGTAGGTGGCAGTGCACCGCTGAGCCTACTGCCATTGTCCTACTTGCTGGTAGAGGTCATGGGTATCGGGTATGAGAGGTAGTTAGTAGCTAAGAGAATGCATTACAGTGCTTTTTGTAGACGGTGCATACTACATTCATTGTGAGTCAATGGTCTAGGGAATCTTTTTTTATTCAGATTGATGGAGTACCATTCAAGTGTGCATTATCCGAGTTTCTTGAGTGTTGTTGGAGTTACATTCATTCAGACAAATGGAGACTATTCTTTCAGATTCCTGACATGCATTGAGATGATGGAAAGGCCTTGGTAAATGAGGAGATGAGTCACAAGTCATCAGATACCCAGCCTCTGGCCTGATCTTGTGGGCAAAATATTCACGTGGCTGATACATTTGAGTTCCTGGTCCAGCCAGTCAGTTATACCGCTCTTCGCCAGATTGCTGCAATCACCAGTCAACTGTCTTATTTGGTTTCAGCCAGTCTTATCTGCAGTTAACTTCCAATCCAGAGACACTCTTAAATACACTATGAATGATGAAGAGAAGTTCAATACAATTCAAGTCAACCTTGATCATCTTATACGCCATAGTTTTATAGACTTAGTACAACGATGCTCCATTTTTCCTTCATTTAGGTCAAGCTTCTATTATTGCACATAAAAAACGTTACAGTGTTCATTTGTACAGTTGAACAAAGGGGAGGAGCTGGCCAACGTTTACTGGAAAGGTACCCTAGCAGGGATGACAGTGGAACAACAATTGCAGGTATTTCTGGGAATAATACAGAAGGTGAAGGATCAGTTCATTCCAAAGAGGAAGAAAGATTCCAAGGGGAGTAAGGGGCGACCTTGGCTGACAAGGGAAGTCTGGGACAGTATCAGAATAAAAGAGAAGAGGTATAGCATAGCAAAGATGAGCGGGAAGCCAGAAGATTGGGTAACGTTTAAAGAGCAACAGAAGATAACTAAAAAGGCAATACGGGGAGAAAAGATGAGTTACGAAGGTAAGCTAGCCAAGAATATAAAGGAGGATAGTAAAAGCTTGTTAGGTATGTTAAGAGGAAAAAATTTGTTAAGACCAAAGTTGGACAATAGAAGACTGAAAAAGATGAATTTATTATGGGGAACAAGGAAATGACAGACAAGTTGAACAGGTACTTTGGATCCGTCTTCACGAAGGAGGATACAAACAATCTCCTTGATGTACTAGTGGCCAGAGGATCTAGGATGATGGAGGAACTGAAGGAAATTAGGCAGGAAATGGTGTTGGGTAGACTGATTAGACTGGAGACTGATAAATCCCCAGGGCCCGATGGTCTGCATCCCAGGGTACTTAAGCAGGAGGCTCTGGAAATTGTAGATGCATTGGTGATCATTTTCCAATGTTTCACAGATTCAGGATCAGTTCCTGTGGCTTGGAGGGTAGCTAATGTTATCTCACTTTTTAAGAAAGGCGGGAGAGAGAAAGGGAATTATAGACCAGTTAACCTGACATCGGTGATGGGGAAGATGCTGGAGTAAAAGATGAAATAGCAGCATATTTGGATAGCAGTAGCAGGATCGGTCCGATTCAGCATGGATTTACAAAGGGGAAATCATGTTTGACTAATCTTCTGGAATTTTTTGAGGATGTAACTTGGAAAATAGACAAGGGAGAGCCAGTGAATGTACCTGGACTTCCAGAAAGCATTTGATAAGATCCCACATAGATTCAGATTCAGATTCAATTTTAATTGTCATTGTCAGTGTACAGTACAGAGACAACAAAATGCATTTAGCATCTCCCTGGAAGAGCGACATAGCAAATGATTTGAATAAATAATAATAATAATAACCATATAACAATTACAGCACGGAAACAGGCCATCTCGACCCTTCTAGTCCGTGCCGAACACATAATCTCCCCTAGTCCCATATACCTGCGCTCAGACCATAACCCTCCATTCCTTTCCCATCCATATAACTATCCAATTTATTTTTAAATGATAAAAACGAACCTGCCTCCACCACCTTCACTGGAAGCTCATTCCACACAGCTACCACTCTCTGAGTAAAGAAGTTCCCCCTCATGTTACCCCTAAACTTCAGTCCCTTAATTCTCAAGTCATGTCCCCTTGTTTGAATCTTCCCTACTCTCAGTGGGAAAAGCTTTTCCACGTCAACTCTGTCTATCCCTCTCATCATTTAAAAAACCTCTATCAAGTCCCCCTTAAACCTTCTGCGCTCCAAAGAATAAAGCCCTAACTTGTTCAACCTTTCCGTTCAACCTAATAATAAGTGTCCGGGGGGGGGGGGGGGGGGGGGGGGTGATTGGCAGTCACCGAGGTACGTTGTTGAGTAGAGTGACAGCCGCCGGGAAGAAGCTGTTCCTGGACCTGCTGGTTCGGCAACGGAGAGACCTGTAGCGCCTCCCGGATGGTAGGAGGGTAAACAGTCCATGGTTGGGGTGAGAGCAGTCCTTGGCGATGCTGAGCGCCCTCCGCAGACAAGAAGATTAGTGGGAAAATTAGAGCACATAGTATTGGGGGAAGGGTGCTGACATGGATAGAAAATTGGTTGGCAGACAGGAAACAAAGAGTAGGGATTAACGGGTCCCATTCAGAATGGCAGGCAGTGACTAGTGAGGTACCACAAGGCTCGCTGCTGGGACCGCAGCTATTTACAATATACATTAATGATCTAGATGAAGGTATTAAAAGTAACATTAGCAAATTTGAGATGACACAAAGCTGGTTGGCAGTGTGAACAGTGAAGAGGATGCTATGTGGATGCAGGGTGACTTGGATAGGTTGGGTGAGTGGGCAGATGGATGGCAGATGCAGTTTAATGTGGATAAATGTGAGATAATCCACTTTGGTGGCAAAAACGGGAAGGCAGACTATCTTCCAAATGGTGTCAAGTTGGGAAAAGAGGAAGTACAACGGGATCTGGGCATCCTTGTTCATCAGTCAATGAAAGTAAGCATGCAGGTACAGCAGGCAGTGAAGAAAGCGAATGGCATGTTGGCTTTCATAACACGAGGAATTGAGTATAGGACCAAAGAGGTCCTGCAGTTGTACAGGACTTTAGTGAGACCACACCTGGAGTATTGTGTGCAGTTTTGGTCTCCAAATTTGAGGAAGTACATTTGTGCTATTGAGGGAGTGCAGCGTAGGTTCACCAGGTTAATTCCCGGGATGGCAGGACTGTCATATGTTGATAGGGTGGAGCAGCTGGGCTTGTATACTCTGGAATTTAGAAGGATGAGAGGCAATCTTATTGATACATATAAAATTGTTAAGGGGTTAAACACGCTAGAGGCAGGAAACATGTTCCCGATGTTGGGGGAATCCAGAATCAGGAGCCACTGTATAAGAATAAGGAGTAAGCCATTTAGAAAGCAGATGAGGAACAACTTTATATTGTACTACTATATTGCTTATACACTCATGACTAGAGCCAGGATTTTGCCATGAATGCCATAAGTGCCTTTTCATGCCTTTTTTTGATGATTTCAGGAAGATAATGCCCTTTTCACGATTGAGTGCCTAAATCAGCCTTTTTTTTTGCCATTTTAACGTAACTTACAAGAAAATTATGATAAGTAGCTCTATTACCGGGGCGAAACCCGTCTGCAAGTGGGTGTTAAGTGGTGATTGGAAAGGGGCGCGTGGGAAAGGGTCCAGTCTTTGCAGACTAGAGTCATGCTTTAAGTAGGTGTGAAGTGGTGATTGGGAGGAGTAGGTGGGGAAGGATCTAGTCTTTTCAAACTGATGTAGGTGTGAAGTGTTGGTTGGGGATGGAGTGTGGGGGTACCAGGGTTAAGTTTCTGTTTATCGAACCTGCAGTAGAACTCGTTCAGGTCGTTGGTCAGCTGGTGATTGTCCAAGGGGGGGGGGTTCCTCTTGTAGCTTGTGATTACTTGCAAGCCCTTCCACACTGAAGGGCATTGCTGAGAACTTGCTCCTCAATTTCTCAGAGTACCTTTCCTTGGCAGCTCTGATTCTTCTTCTCAGCTTGTTCTTGGCCTGCCTGTAGAGATCTGCATCCCCACTCCTGTGGGATCTACCCCTGCAAACGTCAAAATGCCTCGAGTCGAATCAACGCCTTGTAACAAACTGAACGATTTGGTGAGAGTGTATGGAGTGATATATTCTCTACAGACAACTGTGTGCAGATTTGCAAAGCATGTGAGAAAGCAGTGAATCATGAGAATAAATATTTCGTCCCCCAGCATGTACAGACACATGTACAGCTAAACATAAGTCGGCGGCAGAGAAACTGAAGGAAAGAAATACACAAGCTTGCCTCCTCACAACATTTACTGCTGGCTCCAGTCCCAAATTTGAGTTTTCGAGTGATCTGTGCAAAGCATTCATTGATGCTGGAATTCCACTGTGGAAATTGGAAAACAAATCTCTCAGAGGTTTTTTAGAGAAATACACAGAGGAACATATACCGAGCGAGTCATCATTACGGAAAAATTATGTTGACAGCAACTTCAACATTGTTGTGCAGAAAATTAGAGATGAAGTTGCACGCAACAAAATATGGATCTCAATAGACGAGACAACCGATGCTGTGGGGAGATATGTTGCCAATGTGGTCATCGGTACACTGGAGGCAGGTCAACCATCAAAGAAGTATTTGTTGACATCGGAAGTATTGGAGAAGTCAAACAGCTCAACTATTGCTCAGTTGTTTACATCTTCACTTGCTGTACTTTGTCCAGAAGGTATAAAACACAAGAATGTTCTTCTGTTTGTGACTGATGCAGCTCCGCACATGAAAAAAGCTGCTTGTGCCCTTAAAGTTTTACTTCCAAAATGTTGCATTTGATATGCTTAGCTCACGGACTCCATAGAATTGCCGAGCACATACCGTAGCTTGTTTCCAAATGTTGATCGCCTAGTTTCCAATGTCAAGAAAATCTTCCTCAAAGCACCGTCACATGTGCAATTGTTCAAGGAAATTGCACCTGAGATTCCGTTACCTCCTCAGCCTGTTTTGACTAGGTGGGGTACATGGCTTTCTGCTGTACTCTACTATGCTGCAAATTTTGAAAAGATAAAAGAAATCGTCAACTGTTTTGAAGAAGAAGAATCTGCTGCAGTCAGGATCGTCAGTGAAATCATGCAGAAAAAGTCCCTCCACTGCAATCTTGTGTTTATTGCTTCCAATTTTGCAAACTTCCCACAAGCTATTGCTTCCCTTGAGAAATGTGGCGAAACATTAGTGAATAACTTGCAGGTTTCCAACAAAGTAACTGACGATATTCGTAAAGTTCCTGGCGATGTAGGTAAAGACATACAAGGAAAATGTGAGAGAGTGATTTTAGCGAACAAAGAACTTGAAGAAATAGAAAACATAGCTAAAGTTCTCAAAGGTTGTTGTTATGCACAAGATATCAACATGAATATAGAGTTTGTATCTTGTTTCGGGTATGCACCAGTGACCTCAGCTGGGGTAGAAAGAAGTTTTTCACATCTGAAGCACATTCTGTCTGACAGACGGCATATTTTAACACCAGATTATTTGAAAGAAAATTATGTGCAACCAGGCAACTTTGGTCATTTAATGTAGTATACCTTTATAATTATCATTTTTAACCATATTTTGGTGGTGGAAATAAATGCCTTTTTATGCCCTTTTTGTCAATAAATGCCTTTTTCGTGCCTTCCTTTTTTATAATTTTATTATGCCTTTTTGCCTGCCAATTTCAGAGATTTTTAGCGCCTGAACATCCTGGCCCTACTCATGACTGTACAGCCAAATTTGTTTTTAACTCCATTTACAAATTCCCAGATGACATCAATGCAGTGAGACAAATCACAAACAATGACGAGAAAGATGCTTTACAGGGGTCGTCGTGTTGGAGCTACGGAGTGCTGGGACTGCCGATTTTAACACCGTGGAGCTGTGGTCTGCGGAGCTTCCAGACGCGGGCGGCGCTGACTTTAACAACGCGGGGCTCTGGGATCCTTCGCCAAGGATTGTCGTGTGGAGCTCCGCCCAGCTCGGCCTGTGGACTTCGGACGCCGCGGTCTCCGGTAGGAAGCGGCCGATTCGGAACACCGAGCCGCTGAGAGTGTTCTTCCCAAGCCGGAATTCCATCATCCAGAGAGAGGACCTGAAACATCGGGCCGCTGTTGTGGCGACTGCGGAGGCCTCAAATAGGCCCCGACCACGGGTGAACATAGAGGCAGATGACTGAACTTTTATTGCCTTCCCCCACAGTGGGAAATGTTCATTCCAATTGGTGCAATGACAATAAATGTAAACTTGAACTTGAACTTGAAAGGTAGCCAACATAAACAACGACTTGTCCCAACCTGGTAATTCCTTCTTCTCCCTGCTTCCTGTCCGGTTAAAGGTACAGAAGCTTGAAAGTGCACACCACCAGACTCAGCAACAGCTTCTCCCCCTCTGAAATCAGACTTTTAAATGATCCTTCCATATCCTATGGTACTGTTCGATTCAATAGACAATAGGTGCAGGAGTAGGCCATTCGGCCCTTCAAGCCAGCACCGCCATTCAATATGATCATGGCTGACCATCCACAATCAGTACCCCGTTCCTGCCTTCCCTCCATATCCCTTAACGCCGCTACCCTTAAGAGGTCTATCTTAAACCCCTGTCTCACGGTGCGAGTTGACCCACGAGGTACCCTGAGTTTAAAACAAATTTAACTCGTGTTAACTACGTACAATTAACGTAGCGGGAACATCGGAACTCATGGACGCAACTTTGCGACTCGTGGCGCTAACGGCAGGTACCGGTGAAACTTGTTAACTCTTGGAAAAATTCAATCATGTTTAAAGTTTTCCACGAGTAAGTTCAAGTGAGTTTATTGTCATGTATCTCTGTATGGGACAATGAAATTCAGTAAAATGTACTGCTGAAGTTAAAAATTGAAACATTTAAACTCGTTTTAAGAACGTAGTGGCCCGTGCGTTTACCTTAGTGTCTCGTGAGTCTACCGTGGGAACTCTTTAACTCAGAGGGCAAGCAGCATCAGCGTTCATAGAGCGGGATCTTTTGAAGAATATCTGGGTGCGAGGATTGACCGGTCGGAAGATTTAGCGAGAGCCCAGTGCAATTAGCCATCTGGTTAGACAAGACCAGGCTTAAACCTAATAAGAAAGTTAAGCTTGCTAAAGAGTTCGTGATATATCTATTTTATCCATTAATCTTGGACGAGGTTTGGCAAAACACGTCACCAAGTTTGGATGACGTTTCCAGAAAGTTTGTCAAAGATATATTACATCTTCCAATTAGTGTTGGTGATGGTCTTTTGTCCTGCAGGGTTCGTAATTGGGCCTTGATATCCGTAAATTGTTCATCGTTACAATTATTAGAAAGTTAGCGTTTTATAAAATTGACCTTATGTACTTTAGATATGCGAGAGTAATATTTCTAGGGTTAGGGAACTGAAGTATGTCAAGGACCATAATGGTAGGACACGTAATAGAAGTCTTGAAACCATTGGGAATAACATGGCAGGGGTTAATGTCAGTGGATGAGAGTAAGTGGCCATTCAGTCAACTATCCTTCCAGTGCAAGTTTTGCTTATTATAAGGATAGTCTCAACTCCAACTGGTGAATTAAGCGGTCAAACTCGTTTTTTTAAGCCCAACTTGAAAGGTAAAGGTAATACGTTTGCTCTGGTCTCTGGAATGCAGACTTCGGGGACGTGATCTGTCGCAGGTGCTGCTGTCTTCTAAAGTTTGATTACAGATAACTGGATGAATGATATAGACTTTAGGGATTTGTAAAATTTTGGTAATCCACTATCTGGATATCTTGATAGTTCTCCAACGGACTCTGTTGAAAGAGAAGAGGCAACGGGATACACGTTCTTTGCAAACTAACACCATTTGGAAGGCAGCACCTGTGGCTCCCAGCTGAAGACGATCCTGACCACACGCCGGGGCCTCGTCCCTGCGTCCCCTTCCTACTCGCTGGGGCACCCGTTCCTGCTTTAGAAATTCACCTGGTTCCGTGTCCCGCACTCTTATTACATTTACCGGGGCACTGTTATAAAGAACAGTACAGCACAGAAAGAGGTCCTTCAGCCCATAATGTCTGTACCATTATGATGCCAATCTAAATGTACCCTACATGCCTGCACATGAGCCTCTACTCCCTGCCCGCTCATCCATGTGTTGGTCTAAATGCCTCTTAAAAGTTGATATTACGTCTGCTTGCATCACATTCCCTGGCAGTAGAATCCAGACGCCCACTCCAACGTGTGGAAAACACTCGGGGTCTCGCATCTTAATCCTGTGCCCTCTAGTATTTGAGAATCAGGGTCGGGTAATCCCTCTAGTTCCCCGTACTTTCTTGAAACTTAGGGTTGATAGTAATAATTATCATTCTACCGTGTGACGTTTACACACGATAGCTAGTCCGGTACCAGGTGTTACGAGTGTAGAGAATTAAAGGAGTTTTATTGTATGAAACAATGAGTTTGGGTCCGAAGTGGGAACTTATTTGAAACAAGAGTAACTCGGGAGTGGAACTTGGTAACTCGGGATGGAACTTGACACATCGTGGAAATGAGAAGTAAACGGCAAACTTATACACACACTTGGGAACACGGTTAAAATCATGATCATACACTTGGAATCTCGTACACAACCACGAGTCTTTCACTCGGGGTACCTCGTCGGTCAGCTCGCAACGTGAGACAGGGCTATAACTCTCTCTTGAAAGCATCCAGAGAACCAGCCTCCACCATCCTCTAAGGCCGAGAATTCCACACACTCACAACCCTCTGTGTGAAAAAGTTTTACCTCGTCTCCGTTCTATATAGCTTACCCCTTATTCTTAAACTATGCCCCCAGGTTCGACTCCCCCAACATTGGGAACATGTTTCCTGCCTCTAGCATGTCCAAACTCTTAATAATCTTATATGTTTCAATAAGATACCCTCTCATCCTTCTAAATTCCAGAGTATACAAGCCCAGCCGATCCAATCCATGAACATGACAGTCCCGCCATCCCGGGAATTAACCTTGTGAACCTACGCTGCACTCCCTCAATAGCAAGAATGTCCTTCCTCAATTTTGGAGACCAAAACTGCACACAATACTCCTGGTGTGGTCTCACTAGGGTCATGTACAACTGCAGGAGGACCTCTTTGTTTGTATACTCAACTCCTCGTGTTATGAAGGCCAACATGCCATTAGATTTCTTCACTGCCTGCTGTACCTGCATGCTTACCTTCAGTGACTACCCAATGGGCAATGCTATCCGTTGTTGCCGATTGCCCATTATAACTGTGTAAGGTATTATCATTATATGTAGTTGAAACAAAGAACAGTGGATTATGGTTAAAACACAAAAGAGACACAAAGTGCAGGAGTAACTCAAAGGTAAGGCAGAATCTTTGAAAATGGGTAGGTGATGTTGGGACCCTTCTTCAGATTGATTCAGTCTGCTGAGTTACTCCAGTTGTTTCACCTTAAAACTAGGCACCGATACCACTGGTCTGCATCAGCGAACCCTTCTTTACCGTTCACTTGGCTGTTGTTGCGGCTTTCGTTAGCCCCTGCAGAGAATGCTTTCTTCAAGTAGCTACCAATGATAAGACATGTTCAGTAATCATGGGGCTCCCTCCCCTCTCATATGCTGCCACTTCCAGGGTGGAGTATGTCAGGGGAGGAGAATGGGGAGGCAGCGGTGGGGTGGCATGTGGGTATGGGTGACAATGGGAAAAGGAAGAGTCCGAGTGGATACAGCAACAAGAGGAGGAGGCAGCAGCGATCGAGCAGACAAAGTCAGCGCCAACAACAAGCAGCAGCAGGTGAGAGGGGAGTGAGCCCTGCTGGTCCGTCCACTATATCAGAAATCCTTTGAAAAGGGGTTGTTAAAACGAGGGTTTACTGTATCTAGGAAAGTGATGGAAACTGGTTCAAGGTTAATTTTAAACAGCAAAATCTGCAGGCTCAGTGGAAAAAGGCCAAGGGGGTGGAGGCCCGGGGAGCCATTGGTGCGAGGAGGAGTTACTTGGAGCTGTTAAGGATTCTGGGAGCTAAGGATTCTGGGAGTTAAGGATTCTGGGAGTTAAGGCCCAGGAGCCATTACAGAGGGAGGAGCGACGTCCGTGTGGTGAGTTCAAAAACCCATCGCGGGGCTTGTTTCAACAGAGGCCCAGAAGCTGTTACAGAGGGAGGAGCGACGTCCGTGTGGTGAGTTCAAAAACCCATCGCGGGGCTTGTTTCAACAGAGGCCCAGAAGCTGTTACAGAGGGAGGAGCCAAAATCTGCAACGTTCCATTCGCAGATCACACTTCAAATTAAGGGGGCTGGTGGAAGCCTCTGATTGGTCGAACGGACTAGAGGAAGCAGCTGATTGGCTTGTATCCCGGGTAAGGCTTTATTGTATTCGGATAAGGGGGAGAATGAGGGCCAGGGCAGTTTACGGTTCTGGATGTCAGATGTGGGAGGTCATGGAGTCTGAGTGCCCTCCAGACGTCCACATCTGCGCCAGGTGCGTCGAGATGGGGCTCCTAAGGGACCGTGTTAGGAACCTGGAGCAGCAACTCGATGACCTCTGTCTGCTCAGGGAGAGCGAGGAGGTCATAGAAAGGAGTTACAGGGAGGTGGTCACTCCAAGACCACGGGAGACAGAAAACTGGGTCACAGTTAGGAAGGGCAATGGGCAGAGGCAGGGACTGGTGAGTACCCCGGTGGCTGTACACCTTGAAAATAAGTACTCATGTTTAAGTAAGGGTAGGGGAGACAGCCTACCTGGGGCAGCGACAGCGGCCGGGCCTCTGGCACAAAGACCGGTCCTGTTGCTCAGAAGGGTAAGGAAAAGAAGAGGAGGGCAATTGTAATAGGGGACTCTATAGTCAGGGGGTCGGATAGAGTCAGGAGACAGACAGGAGACCCGGATGGTAGTTTGCCTCCCTGGTGCCAGGGTCAGGGATGTGTCTGAACGTGTCCCAGAAATCCTGAAATGGGAGGGAGAGGAGCCTGAGGTTGTGGTACATATAGGTACCAACGACATAGGTAAAAAAAGAGAAGAGGTCCTGAAAGAAGAATTTAGGGAGTTAAGTAGAGAGTTAAGGAGAAGGACTGCAAAGGTAACAATCTCAGGATTACTGCCTGTGCCACGCGACAGTGAGAGTAGGAATGGAGCGAGGTGGAGGATAAATGAGTGGATGAGGGACTGGTGCAGTGGGTATGGATTCAAGTTTCTGGATCATTGGGACCTCTTTTGGGGAAGGTGCGACCTGTACAGAAAGGACGGGTTGCACTTGAATTCGAGGGGCACCAATATCCTGGCGGGGAGATTTGCAAAGGCTACTGGGGAGACTTTAAACTAGTATGGTTGGGGGGAGAGACACAAATTGGGAAAGCTAGCAGTCAGTGTGTGAGGCAGGAGGCAGAGAATGGTAGCACTCTGACCCAAAATGTAGGGGAGAGAGAAGAAAAAGACAATAAACAGAGAATAAGAGAGGGTGGGTTTCTTAAATGTGTATATTTTAATGCTAGGAGCATTGTAAGAAAGGTGGATGAACTTAGAGCCTGGATTGACACCTGGAAGTATGATGTTGTGGCGATCAGTGAAACATGGTTGCAGGAGGGCTGTGATTGGAAACTAAATATTCCAGGATTTCGTTGCTTCAGGTGTGATAAACTTGGAGGGGCAAGAGGTGGAGGTGTTGCATTGCTTATCAGGGAAGATATTACAGCAGTGCTTTGGCAGGATAGATTAGAGGGCTCGTCTAGGGAGGCTATTTGGGTGGAACTGAGAAATGGGAAAGGGGTAGCAACACTTATAGGGGTGTATTATAGACCGCCAAATGGGGAGCGAGAATTGGAAGAGCAAATATGTAAGGAGATTGCAGATATTAGTAGTAACCATATTGTTTGTTTTGTTTTTGTTTTTGTCTTTTGTTTTTTACCTTGTTTGGGATGTGTTTATTTTGTGTGGGACTAAAGATGGAAATTAGCCACTGGCTACAATCTTGCATATTACATGCAAATGTTTTATTAATATGCACTGTCCCTAATAAAATCAAAATCAAAATCAAGCACAAGGTAGTGATTGTGGGAGATTTCAATTTTCCACACATAGACTGGGAAACACATTCTGTAAATGGGCTGGATTTGTTGGAGTTTGTAAAATGTGTGCAGGATAGTTTTTTGCAGCAATACATAGAAGTACCTACTAGAGAAGGGGCGGTGCTGGACCTCCTGTTAGGAAATGAGACGGGTCAGGTGGCAGAGGTATGCGTTGGGGAACAGTTTGGGACCAGTGATCACAATACAATTAGTCTCAATATAATTATGGAGAGGGTCAGAACTGGACCTAGGGTTGAGATTTTTGATTGGAGAAAGGCTAACTTTGAGGAGATGCGAAAGGATTTAAAAGGAGTAAATTGGGACAGTTTGTTTTATGGGAAAGATGTGGAAGAGAAATGGAGGACATTTAAAGGTGACATTTTAAGAGTACAGAATCTTTATGTCCCTGTTCGGTTGAAAGGAAATAGTAAAAATTGGAAAGAGCCATGGTTTTCAAGGGAAATTGGACACTTGGTTCGGAAAAAGAGAGAGATCTACAATCATTATAGGCAGCATGGAGTAAATGAGGTGCTTGAGGAGTATAAAGAATGTAAAAAGAATCTTAAGAAAGAAATTAGAAAAGCTAAAAGATATGAGGTTGCTTTGGCAAGTAAGGTGAAAGTAAATCCAAAGGGTTTCTACAGCTATATTAATAGCAAAGGGATAACGAGGGATAAAATTGGTCCATTAGAGAGTCAGAGTGGACAGCTATCTGCAGAACCAAAAGAGATGGGCGAGATATTGAACAATTTATTTTCTTCGGTATTCACCAAGGAGAAGGATATTGAATTATGTGAGGTAAGGGAAACAAGTAGAGTAGCTATGGAAACTATGAGATTCAAAGAAGAGGAAGTACTGACACTTTTGAGAAATATAAAAGTGGATAAGTCTCCAGGTCCGGACAGGATATTCCCTAGGACATTGAGGGAAGTTAGTGTAGAAATAGCAGGGGCTATGACAGAAATATTTCAAATGTCATTAGAAACGGGAACAGTGGCGTACTGCGCATGTTGTTCCATTGTTTAAAAAGGGGTCTAAGGGTAAACCTAGCAATTATAGACCTGTTAGTTTGACGTCAGTGGTGGGCAAATTAATGGAAAGGATACTTAGAGATAATATATATAAGCATCTGGATAAACAGGGTCTGATTAGGAACAGTCAACATGGATTTGTGCCTGGAAGGTCATGTTTGACTAATCTTCTTGAATTTTTTGAAGAGGTTACTCGGGAAATTGATGAGGGTAAAGCAGTGGATGTTGTATATATGGACTTCAGTAAGGCCTTTGACAAGATTCCTCACGGAAGGTTGGTTAAGAAGGTTCAATTGTTGGGTATTAATGATGGAGTAGCAAGATGGATTCAACAGTGGCTGAATGGGAGATGCCAGAGAGTAATGGTGGATGGTTGTTTGTCAGGTTGGAGGCCAGTGACTAGTGGGGTGCCACAGGGATCTGTGTTGGGTCCACTGTTGTTTGTCATGTACATCAATGATCTGGATGATGGTGTGGTAAATTGGATTAGTAAGTATGCAGATGATACTAAGATAGGTGGGGTTGCGGATAATGAAGTAGATTTTCAAAGTCTACAGAGAGATTTATGCCAGTTGGAAGAGTGGGCTGAAAGATGGCAGATGGAGTTTAATGCTGATAAGTGTGAGGTGCTACATCTTGGCAGGACAAATCAAAATAGGACATACATGGTAAATGGTAGGGAATTGAAGAATGCAGGTGAACAGAGGGATCTGGGAATAACTGTGCACAGTTCCCTGAAAGTGGAATCTCATGTAGATAGGGTGGTAAAGAAAGCTTTTGGTGTGCTGGCCTTTATAAATCAGAGCATTGAGTATAGAAGTTGGGATGTAATGTTAAAATTGTACAAGGCATTGGTGAGGCCAATTCTGGAGTATGGTGTACAATTTTGGTCGCCTAATTATAGGAAGGATGTCAACAAAATAGAGAGAGTACAGAGGAGATTTACTAGAATGTTGCCTGGGTTTCAGCAACTAAGTTACAGAGAAAGGTTGAACAAGTTAGGGCTTTATTCTTTGGAGCGCAGAAGGTTAAGGGGGGACTTGGTTAAGGGGGGTCTTTAAAATGATGAGAGGGATAGACAGAGTTGACGTGGATAAGCTTTTCCCACTGAGAGTAGGGAAGATTCAAACAAGGGGACATGACTTGAGAATTAAGGGACAGAAGTTTAGGGGTAACATGAGGGGGAACTTCTTTACTCAGAGAGTGGTGGCTGTGTGGAATGAGCTTCCAGTGAAGGTGGTGGAGGCAGGTTCGTTTTTATCATTTAAAAATAAATTGGATAGTTATATGGACGGGAAAGGAATGGAGGGTTATGGTCTGAGCGCAGGTATATGGGACTATGGGAGAATACGTGTTCGGCACGGACTAGAAGGGTCGAGATGGCCTGTTTCCGTGCTGTAATTGTTATATGGTTATATGGTTATAATGCGCGGTATCTTACAAAGACCCGTCACTGACATGCTGGACCAAATGGTCGTCTCATGTGAATCTCACGATTCTGTAACTATACCATGAAGACCGAAGAACAGATTCATTTAAAAATACCAGAAATTTGCCAAGTAACAAGACAGCATCAATATATAAGTTGCCTCTTATTAAGTTATACACGGCACTGCAATATAATGCCCATAAAAATCACAACAGTAGATAAACCTAGTTGGGAATACTTCAAACTGATCAAAACACTGTGAGGGAGTCAATTTACAAGAGGCAACGGAATGGTAGACATGATTAAAGCAAGATGCTCGAGGGCTGTTAGTTATGTCCCTGGCACAGACAGAAAGGTCAAAATAATGAAAACACCTATTAGAACTGGAAAATACAGAAAGAAAATCAAAAATAAAGTATGTGGGATATTCATAAAACCATCTTACAGTAATTGTGTTCTTTATTACTTTTAGTTTAGTTTAGGCTGAAAAATGTTAGTAAATATGCATGAGGTCCCAAAGTACATTTTGACCAGCAAGACTTTCTGCCAAGAATGCAAAAATACAAAATTAGCCCTACCTTGCCAAAAAGCAGGACTGAATTACAGTATTGAGCCTCTGGTAGGATATTACAGAGGAAGCAAAAATCAGAAATAGAAGAGCCCATTTTGGGAGTTCAGGAAATTCAGGAAATTAGCTGAAATACGGAAATAATTAAAAGTAAGATAGGTTGACAAAAATAGATTGGAAGTCACTTAAAATGGCAAAAGACCTACGTTGGCCTGTTTAGTGGAAGAACAGAACCGTACTAGTGTGCCAGTGAAGTCAGCAACAATACGTATTTGCATTGAAGCATGGTGAAATACACGATGTTGGACTATATTTTGCTAGGATTTTTTTTTAAATGTTTTAATGAATGACTAATGTTAGCCAATGCATTAGACATTGATTTTTAAGGCAGAGATAGATAGATTCTTGATCAGTACGCATATCAGGGTTCATGGGGAGAAGGCAGAAGAATGGGTTTCGATGGGAGAGATAGATCAAATGATTAAATGGCAGAATAGACTTGATGGACCGAATGGCCTAATTTTGCTCCTATCACATGAACATAAATCATGAATGTAATGGGATGAGTTTTATTTTAGTTAAATCAGGTGATTCAAAAGGTAAAAAGACTCATCAAAATAACCAGTGCCATTTCTTAGAATATAAAACAGAATTGAATTATAAGGGAAAAAAAAAGAAAATTGAAAAAGCGAAATTGAAAAAATGCGATTCCCGCACGCTTACACTACCCTGCACACACTAGGGACAATTTACATTTACACCAAGCCAATTAAACTACAGACCTGTACGTTTTTGGGGTGTGGGAGGCAACTGAAGATCTCGGAGAAAATCCACGCAGGTCATGGGGGGCACGGACAAACTCGGTACGGGGAGCGCCCGAAGTCAGGATTGACGCCAGCTCTCTGGCGCTGTGAGGCAGCAATTCTACCGCTGCGCCACTGTGCTGCCCATAAATGGAACGAATAAATAGTGATTTTCCACTTATTTAGCTCTCAGTTTTTTGTTATTTCCACATATGATTGAAAACGGCAGCAAAGTGAAGCCAATATTCTGATTCTATCTGCACGGTATTTCAATAAATATTATGCATTTCTGAACCAATTGCATCTACAGGTACAGGATATACTGAGTTGGAAGATCAGCCCTGATCATATTGAATGGCGGTGCAGGCTCGAAGGGCCGAATGGCCTACTCCTGCACCTATTTTCTATGTTTCTATGTTTCTATTTGGTTCAGGCAGTCAGAGTATAAAATGTACCAAGTTGTGACTTGTGTATCTGCTAAAGTTATTGCAAATTACAGATCAAACAAAGACATTATGAATTGCCATGGGTATTGTTTTGCTATCTGGAAAATGAATGTGTTTTCTGAAATTTAAAATTGTTCTTTCTTATTGTCCCAACTGTTGGTATAATTAAGAAAAAAATAACATAATGGAGATATCTATTCTTGTTGGTTTCATATTTCATGTTTTGTGGTCCGCTGTGCCTTCCAGAGTATTAAAACCATTCAATCAATTCATAAAGAATGAGTCTAAAAAAAAAATTACCAATGGGCTGCTTACCAAATGGATCTGGACTTCAAATAATTTTGGAACATTTAGAATATAGTCATTAAAAAGTGTCATACAAACATTCTAATCTTCAATAAGAAGTCTTCAAGCGGGATGGTGAAGTGAGAAAGAAAATAAAGGGATACAATAGGATGAAGGACGTAAAAAACATGTGAGAATGAGGACAAAACTACAAATACACCAAAAATAAACTATGGCGCATATTTCAGTGTCTTATCTCACCGTAACATCTTTGAATTAGCTTTTTTGACCAATACAATAGTCTTCCTGCTAAATTCATGATTGAACAATGATTGCTGATGAATTGGGGCATGGGGTGTAAGTGAAAGGAGAAAAATCAAATAACAAGTAAACTAGATATGATCCCTTTTATTAACGGGTATGTGACTAATCATCAACATGAGTATGTTAGATATCTCCTTCATATCACAAGAGACACCACCAAAAGAGATTTACAACGCTAGTTTATTTAACCAATCTTGAGCCAAAGGTGAATCCTGGCCTATTTGTACATTGCTGCTGACTAATCACTCCAAGTTTAGTTTAGTTAGGTATAGAGATACAGTGTGGAAACACCTCCTTCGGCCCACCGAGTCCGCACCGATCAGCGATACCCGCACACTTACACTACCCTACACACACTAGGGACAATTTACATCTATACCAAGCTAATTAACCTACAAACCTGTACGACTTTGGAATGTGGGAGGAAACCAGAGGTCCCGGAGAAAACCCACACAGATCACGGGTAGAGAACGTGCAAACTCTGTACAGACAGCACCCGTAGTCAGGATCGAACCCGAGTCTCTGGCGCTGTAAGGCAGCAACTCTACCACTGCACCAGTGCCGCTCATTTGATAGTTATTTGATAATGTATTCGAAAATGTTTATGAAACATTTTTAATCAAAATAATCAGGACCTAGAGATCTCAAATAATAAATGCTTTTGGAATTGCTAAGTAGGGGAATAAAATTCATGAAGAAGGGTGTGATAAGGAGTCCCAACCCTAAATGTCGCCCATACATTCTCTCTACGGATGCTGCCGGATAAACTGACTTGCTGCAGCACCTAGTGTTTTCTCAAGATTACAGCATCTGCAGCTCCTTGTGTCTGTCTGAGTAGAATTCATGCTTTTCTGGCTTAAGAGTAATTTTCAGTAGTCCAAGTGGAATTAAAGCTTTCTTACTTGATGGGAACAGTGAATGGGAAGAGAACCACTAGTGATATGTTCTTCCTGCGTTTACACACTCTTGACTTTTGAGATAGAGCATTTGACTTCCTATCCACTGAGGTTAACAGCAATTCTGGATCATTCCGAACCAAGAAGTTGGATAAACTTTATATCTGCCCCTCCCCCCAACCCCTTTATGACATCTGTTACAGGCAAATCTAATGCATCCCCCTTCTTTCGAACAGGATCACTCACATGGATTCAAAAGATAAATGAAGGCAAATTTTGTTTTTCTTATTTAGTCATACAGCAAGGAAACAGGCCCTTCGACTCAACTTGCCCACACTGGCCACCTGCATTTGGCCAATATCCCCCTAAACCTTTCCTATCCACGTACAGTACCTGTCTACTTGTTTCTTAAACGTTGCAATAGTCCCTGCCTCAAATACCACCTCAGGCAACCTGTTCTATACACCCACCACACTTTGTGTGAAAAAGTTACCCCTCAGATTCCTATTAAATATTTTCCCCTTCACTTTAAACCTATGTCATCTGGTCCTCAATTCACCTACTCTACAAGATACTCGATGCGTCTACCCGATCTATTTCTCTCATAATCTTATACACCTCTATAAGATCACCCCTCATCCTCCTGCACTCCAAGGGATAGAGTTCCAGCCTACTGAACCTCTCCCAGTAGCTCAGACTCTTGAGTCCTGGCACCATCCTCATAAATCTTCTCTGTACCCTTTCTAGCTTGCAACATCTTCCCTATAACATGGTGCCCAGAACTGAACACAATATTCTAAATGTGGCCTCACCAACGTCTTATACAACTGCAACATAACCTCCCAACTTCTATACTCAATACTCTGACTGACAAAGGCCAATGTGCCAAAAACATTTTTGACCATCCTATGTACCTGCACTATAATACTCCCCAGAGCCCTACCATTCACCATGACAAGTTGTCAATTAATTTATTGCTTTAAGGATATTTTTATATGACAGGTTTCACAGCTTCAAACTATGACTCTGCTCTATTCTGCAAGCCAGCAAGGCAACAATGCTGAATGGAACCATGGGAATAGAGTTATGCAGTTAGGGAGGTGGAAAGCACACTCTAGGAAAGGGCTTGATCAAACATAATACAGCCAGATGTTTTCTACCTCTCCTCTGGTCTGTGAAAAGTCACTCCTCCACCTAACACTGCCTAGATTGTCAATGGAGCAACAATCTTTTCAACTGTTTTTCTACAAATTTGACATATCAGAATGCTGCCAAGGCTCTCGAACACTGAGATCTTGTGCGTGTTCATTCATAGTTGGAAATGCCTCCCAAAATATATTCTTCTTCAAGAATATTCTCAGAATTCCCACGTTCCATCAGAAACTTGTGTCAATGCCATTTCCAGAGTAAGGATTCTTGATACCTTTATATTCGTAGGTTGAACACGAACTGCTGGAGTAACTCAGCGGGACTGGCAGCATCCCTGGAGAGATGGAATGGGCAATATTTTGGGTTGAGACCCTTCTTCAGACTGATGACAGGTGTAATGTTTGAGACCACGTAAGGCCCTGTTGTGACTAGCACAAAGAAGACACGTCCGACATCTTGTAAGTAAGATTTAATCTGAACAACCCACGGAAACTTCTCGAAGGTCACCTGACCTCAATCATGAGGCACAGGCATTTATATTAAAGGGGCACTGGCATTTATATTACATATACATCACATCTCCCCCCTTTACTTTAATTACAATTCTCCCCCTTCACTTAAATTACCTTACATCAGGGGAGTGGGCGGGACAGAGATAGAATGTAGTCAGAGACAGTAAGACTGGTGGAAGAACTGGGAACGGGGGGAGGGGATGGAGAGACGGAAAGCAAGGGCTATTTCAAGTTAGAGAAGTCAATGTTCATACCGCTGGGGTGTATGCTACCCAAGAAATATGTGCTGTTCCTCTAATTTGTGCTGAGCCTCACTCTGACAGTGGAGGAGGCCCAGAACAGGTCAGATTGGGAATGGGAGGGGGAGTTAAAGTGCCGAGGAACCGGGAGATCAGGTAGGTTAAGGCGGACTGAGCGGTGGTGTTCAGCGAAACGATCGCCAAGCCTGTGCTTGGTCTCGCCGATATACAGGAGTTGACACCTGGAACAACGGATACAGTAGATGAGGTTGGAGTAGGTCCAAATGAACCTCTGCCTCACCTGAAAAGACTGTTGAAGTCCTTGGATGGAGTTGAGGGGGGATGTAAAGGGACAGATGTTGCATCTCCTGCAGTTGCTGGGGAAGGTACCTGTAGAGGGGGTGGTTTGGGTGGGAAGGGACGAGTTGACCAGGGAATTGCGGAGAGAATGGTCTCTGCAGAAAGCAGAAAGGGATGGGGATGGGAAGACGTGGCCAGTAGTGGGATCCCGTTGGAGGTGACAAAAAAGTTGGAGGATTCTATGCTGTATGTGACGTCTGATGGGGTGGAAGGTGAGGACAAGGGGGACTCTGTCCTTGTTACAAATGGGGGGAGGGGAGAGCAAGAGCGGAGCTGTGGGATATCGAGTTGACCCTTGTGAGAGCCTCGGCTATAATGGAAGAGGGAAACCCCCGTTTCCTAAAGATAAATTAATTCGGTGGGACATGAACAAGCAGAAATAATGGGTCTGCCAGGACAGTTCTGTTTGTGGATTTTGGGGAGAAAATAAAATCAGGCCCTGGGGGGCATGGGGAATGATAAGGTTGGAGACTTCAGAGGGCAGAGAGCCGGAAGTAATGAAATCAGAAGTGTGTGGTATTAAGGTCTGGTGCTTGTCTGTGGTATCATGGTCCAAGGATAAGTAGGAGGAGGTGTCTGACAATTGTCGCCTGGCCTCAGCCCAGGCAGCGCGCCAGACTACCATGGCACCTCCCTTGTCGGCGGGTATTCTGATATTTGGAGGTATTGATATTTAACTTAAACTACTTCACAAAAAATAATGGGGTTATTGTTATTTATGGTTCCTACTTCATTCTAATTACCAGTTTACTATACAATAAGCTTATTATTCAAATATTTCTAGCGGTTTAACTGAAGATCAGATATTAGTGCTTCATCTCAAATATTTGAAATCTTTTGGCTGATGACATAATTTGGAAAGACTAATTGGTATTGGCATCCATAACATTAAGTCAAAAGTCAAGAGAGTTTATTGTCATGTCCCAGATAGGACAATGACATTCTTGCTTTGCTTCAGCACAACAGAATATAGTAGGCATGAATACCGAACAGATCATTGTGTCCATATACCATTATATAAATATATACACACATTAATAAATAAACAGATACAGTGCAAATAAACAGATAATGGTCTATTAATGTTCAAAGTTTTGTTTGAGTTGAGTTTAATAGCCTGATGGCTGTGGGGAAGTTGCTATTTCCGAACCTGGACGTTGCAGTCTTCAGGCTACTGTACCTTCTACCTGAAGGTAGCGGGGAGATGGGTGTGTGGCCAGGATGGTGTGGGTCCTTGATGATGCTGCCAGCCTTTTTGATGCAGCGACTGCGATAGATCCCTTCGATGGTAGGGAGGTCAGAGCCGATGATGGACTGGGCAGTGTTTACTACTTTTTGTAGTCTTTCCCATAATAAATTACTATCCCATAATATAGCAATGTTACAAAATGTTGAGATTTTAAAAAAATCAAGTCTGCAATTTATCCCATCAGATAAAGCATAAAAAGAACTTTAATTTGACACCTAATTCACTTTCATATCTTCAGTATTAAAAAAGTGATGGCCATTTTCATACTCTGAAATTAGCATCTTGTTCCCTATTGCTTTTCCATTAACTCAAAAGCTGTGATCGAGGACAGTCAAAAGCTCATAACTTTCTTAAAAATTAAGAGAACTGAATAAAATTTTCAGTTATTATAGATTGAAGCATTCTGAAACAAATATGAAACAATCTTACTTGGATGACCTGAAATTAAAGCATATAATTAGTTAGTTACCTAATTGTAGCTAATTACAAACCTCAATTACTAGTTCTAAACATCTATCCATTTCTTAAGAAAAGGTTAACATTTTTAAATAGCCTAAGTGTCCAAATAACATTCACACAAGAATTCACAATATAACATGATTTTTAAATCTCATTGTCATGAATTTATAGGCCAAATGGAAGGAATTTAGTGTTTAATTCCGGTAAATTAATGGCCATTTAAATCATCTTGCGAGTGGGATTTTGTGGAACGCGATCGATTGGAACGTTGCATTTGCGGTGAATTTAAACCCCATATCGGCAGGAAAAACACTGGCGGTTCGTATGGGGCCTAAATCACCTTTTCGCAACGTGAAATTTTGATTAAAGGCATCCTAAGAAGCACGTTTATATGTAAAAATAAACGGCTTACCTTGCTTTGTCCCGTATGTGAGATCCATCCCGTTGTCGGCGTTGATGGCTTTAGAAGACGATTTTTATTTTACTCCTGCTATTAAATTATCCAGCGATGTTTTTAACAAACTTGATAAAACGCAAGTCGGATCGATTATTCTTCAGCATCTAAACAGCCTGACAAAGATCGACTTCAACAGGCTGGAGAAAAACGGCATTTTAAACCCGCCCCCCCCCCTCAAAGGCGCCAAAGTAGCACACATGGGCAGTGACAGAACTGCAGCACCGCTGAAGGTAAGTTTTGTAACATACCTACATAATAAATATTGTGTCTCCTATTTATTAAAAGAACCATCATAACATTGGTAAAGTGAAATATATATATATATATATATATATATACACTCAAATGCAAGGAATAAATAATACCAGATAAAATGAAAAATAACTAAATAACTGCGGATGCTGGAAACAGAAAATGCTCAGATCAAGAAGTTGTTAAAGAATGTCAACGTGTTACATTAATTCTGCTTCTCTCTCCATAGTTGCTGCCTGACCTGGCTGAGTACCTTCAGCATCATCTGCTTTTATTCCTGAAAAAATAAATGTAGGCTAATGAAGCGCATGCGAGATCATGCTCATAGCTTTACTTATTTTAAAGTGTTGTGTATATATTTTTACATCTCTAGGGATAATAATCATATCTATTATTGGTTCATCCAACAAAGTAACTGGCCAGCTTCAGCAGAACAAAGCACTAAATCAATTCTTCAGAGAATACACACCAGAAGGTGGTGCTACAATATAGTAATTATAATGGAGCTTCTCCCAAAGATCATATCCCCACTTGGGCAAATGATTTGCGAGCAATCTGGATTGCAAATAGAACTTAGATAAGTTGTTGTTATTGCACCACTGTTCAGCAGCTGAGTTGTACAACAACCCACTAGCTCATGGGAAAAGGTGACAATGGGTGGTACAAGAGCATACTGTAACATAGAATACTTAAATTCAATTAAGGAACAGTAAGACCATATTGGCGGTAATGCATATAATTATCATCACTGTCATATTGAATACATCCCTTGCGTTGTTTTCTGTTACAAACCTTTTGTTTCAATTGTGCAAACTGCTCTGCAGCGAGCAAGAACCAATGCAGGTCTTTCAATCATTCATTGATTGCCTCATTTCCCCCATTGAGTACTGAGTACTTAACATCGGAATCGATCCCTTGCATGGGATCGCTCCAACCGCGGCCTGCGGACTTTACCATCGAGCTCGCAGTCTCGGGAGAGGCTAGTCGGGAGCTCCAACGAACGCAGAGGCTCGACCAGCCCTGACGCGGGGTTCGATCGCCCGGCGTGGGGTAGCTCACATCCCCCCAATGAAGAAGCTGATCGCCCCGACGCGAAAGGCCCAAACACCATCGGCCACGGGAGTCAAGATCGTCCTGTCAACGGAGGGCCCGAGGCCCCGACCACGGGAGAGCAAACAAGGGAAGAGATTGAACTTTTTTTCCGCCTTCCATCACAGTTAGGAATGTGGAGGAGTTACTGTGGTGGATGTTTATGTTAAAATGTGTTTTGTGTGTTCTAATGCTTTTTATTTGTATGACTGACTTGGTAAATGAAATTTCTCATATGTTGCAAAACATACTTGGCTAATAAAGTATTATTGTGATTGATTGATTGTGATTTTCCTTAGCTCAAAAATTTAACATTCATGTCCTCTTAAAATTATTTATGTAAATTAAATCACCTCTTGTTCTGCTAAATTCCAGAACATTGTGCTTTTCCATTCAATCTCTCCTCACCAGTGAACAAGACAACTCCAAAAAGCAAGCTAGTATGTCTTTGTTACAACCACTCTAAAAGGTAAGTATATTATTGCTTGGATGCATTGATAAAAACTGCACAACATGCAATTGTGGTCTCACAAAAGCCCTGTACAACTTTCGCAATGTTTCTTTACACTTGGTCACCAATGCCTTTTCCAATAAATGGTAATATACAGGTTTATTTTAGTAATGTGTGCAAAACCTGCATGTTAACGTTATGTATCTTGCACATGGGCACTCAAATTCCTCTAATGAGCAACAATAAGTATTCACACTATTTTAAAATACATATTTTTATTTTATTTCCCACCTTACACTTCATCTTCTTGTTTACTCTTTTAACCTAAATGATCACCTTAGGTATTTCTTTCCCACTTAACTTTGTATCTTCAGCAAATGTGGACACACTACATCTGCTTTTCATCTTTGTTATTAATATAGATTGTAAATAGCTGAAGCCTCAGCACTCATCTTTATGGCAAGTCAGTTGTAACAGCTTGCCAACCTGGAAAGATTAATTTAATGGCGATACTATTTTTTTGTACTAATTCATTAACCATGTCAACAAATTACCTCAACCCAGTGACTGCTTTCTACAACAACTTTTCTGTGGCATCATATCAAATGATATAGATATATATATAATATATATACACACCACATTCACTGGCTTTTCTCCATACATCCTGTTGATCAAATCCTCAAATAAAACTAATTTGATTTGGCAAACTGTTTTTCCCTTTCAAAAAATCTTTTGACTCTGCATACATATGTTACTCATTTAGAACTCTTTAACAGTTTTTTTTCTAAATTAAATCTGTTTTATAGATATTTATAAAATAAAAGGTATGAAAGAATGTGGTGGAAAAGCATTAGATCAAAGATTAGTTATGATTTACTAAATAACAAAACATACTTGAGGGCGAAATAGCATCCTTAAATTCCTGTGTTCAGACCTAATTAAGTTATAATTTTCTAAATGCCTTGATACCACTTCCGACGCAATGGATTTTGTTAATTTTGCAACAATGTCAGGCTATCATGACTACAGTTCTCCATTTTTCATGTTTCTTTAACACTCCCAACCCACTGGGACCATTTCAACATCAAGGTTGGACCTCTGTAACCAACTATAGTATTCCCACAGTGTCTATCACAGTCCTTACAAACAGTGTTCTCAAATGACCCATATCATCTCAACCGCTGGCCATAGATTATCACTTGAACTACCACAAAGGCATTTTCTAAGTCTTACAAGACATCCCTGACTGCAATGCTTTTAAACCAGTAGCTACAGCATCACAATTTGAACATAACATCTCTGACTCATTATGAACAATGTAGGATATTCCACAGTATTTTATAATATATTGCATTGCTATAAAAGAAAGCAAAGGCGTGAAAGCTTCATACAGTAACCACTAATACACCATTTTCAATGTTTCAGATTCAGCCCATGTACATGTTCCCAACAACTTTTACACTGCACAGAATCCTCAAACAATTTTATTACATGTGTGCAACAGATATTTATTTTAAATATTTTCCTTAATCACAAATATATCCAATAAAACTTCATAAAAATCCAGGGCTTGAGGTGGTTCTTTGTAAATTCCGTAGATTCAATTTGAGTCACAATGTAATTAGACAATAGCTGCTACAAGCGTCTCAATTGGAGAATATATTTATCCCTATATCATTATATTCAGGAAATGTATATGCAAAAGCATAAAATCATAGCAATTAAAGACACAATTGCTTTAATCTTTGATTAGTAATGCTTTGTAAAATTCCAATTGCAGCATGAAATTGGAACATTATTTACACCTGTGTTTCTTCCCAAAATCCCGTCTAAAAGACAGGATCACAAAAGTTGCTATACTAACTTTACTTGGAAAAGGACGAATTTTGAGTAAAATAGATTTTATTCCAAGATTTCACTTTATAGAAAAAAATGAGCTTTAACTATTTTTATTATTATTTAAAAAAAACGTTTTGTCAAATCAATCTCGCTCTTGGGGAGTTCCATAGGAGCTTTACAAAGAATGACATGAAATGTTTTGTTCTTACAACAAAGGCCTGAGAAATTGTTTGCTCTTACAATAATGTCCTATGGATGATTTACATATCCACTGAACTAATGATGGGAATATAGCTCTTGTAGATAAGAGATAATTTGATTTGAAAACAGTTCACAACTTGCTGATAGCAAAGTAGATGAAAGGGGATTTAATAGAAATGAGAATTATAATAACATTAAGAAATATGGGATAGGGCAGATGGGAAAACATATTTACAGTTGTCCAGAATGAAAGGATATTTAGGACAGAAAATGTAGAAACCCCAAGACACAAATGGTTGTAAAGCTATGGAAAATACCATAAATGTTATTGACTGATGCATAGACAATGATACCACTCAGAACAGCTGGTGGAAAGAAAGAGGCATAAAGGAACTTTGGAGCAAAAGTAACAAAGTAGGATTTGAATTATTGCTCAAAGAGAAGAAAAATGCTAATGCTGTGGAGTCATCGAATCATAAAGTGAGGAAACAGGCCCTTCAGCCCAACTTATCAACGCCGACCAACATGCCCGATCTACACTACTTCCACAAGCCTGTGTTTGGCCCATATCTCTCTAATCCTATCTTATCCATGTACCTGTCCAAATGTTTCTTAGGCGTTGTGCTGGTACCTGCTTCGACTACCTCCTCCAGCAGCATGTTCCATATATCTACCACACTTTGTGTAAAAAAGTTGCCCCTTATGTTCCTACTAAATCTTTCCCCCACACTTTAAACCTATGTCCCCTGGTTCTTGATTCCCCTACTCTGGATAAAATACTCTGTGCATTTGCCCTATTTATTCCTCTCATGATCTTATAGACCTCTATCAGATCACCCCTCATCTACCCACACTCCAAGGAATAAAGTCCTAGCCTGCTTAACCTCTCCCTATAGCTCAGGCCCTCGAGTCCTGGCATCATCCTCGTAGATCTTTTTGGCACCCTTTCCACCTTAACAACATCTATCCTAATAGAAGGGCAACCAAAACTGGGGAGGAAGATTGCAACCTTCATGTGGTCCGCCCTGTTTCGACGACTGCAATCAACCGGGCGTGCACAATCAAATAAGATCAAATAGAACAAGTTGTCCTACAACTTTAGGCTGTGCACGCCATACGCAAGAAGAAGAATAAGCAACCAAAACTAAACCAACCACACATTCATCTCCCCTATCCTTCTGTTTATACCCTCACTAGCAGGTGGCACTAGAGGCAATCCAGAGACTTTTAGCCTTTTACCTAACTCCCTATATTCATACTGCAGAGCCTTCTTCCTTATCTACATTAACAATATAATTTGTGCATCTGTATTAATCTCTGTATTAAACTCCATTAACGATTCCTCATCCACCTGCCCAATCGATCAATATCCTGCTGTAATTTTTGATAACCATCTCTGCTATCTACAATATAACCCACTTTAGTGTCATCTGCAAACCTACTAATCATGCCTTGTACGTTCTCATCTAAATCATCGATATAGATGTTAAACAGCAATGGGCCCACCCCTGAACCATTTATATGTGGAAATCTATGTAATTCGATGGTGAATTAATTAAGTTTATAAAATGCTTAATTTTCCTGACATATGCATTCCACTGTTCCACTTTTATAACTCAACCTGAAATCTACCTACATCACAAAAGGTCTTTGCGATTTTCATCTCCACACTGGAAAATAAAGGAGTTCAGGCTGAGGATTAAGAATGCAGAACTGTGCTAACACTAACACTAACTTCAATCCTAATGAAAACCTTACAGACAAGTACCCAGGTAGTCTGTGAGGTCTATAATCATGTATCAGTAAAGTAACATCAGATGGGATTCCAGCCTGTAAATTCTTCTGAAGAAATATAAGAAGGATAAGACTAGCAAAGGCAAATGGGAATCATTTGCAGCCAGAATTGGGTGAATTTATAATGGGAATAAGGAAATGGCAGAGATATTAAACATATGCTTTGAAAGAATACACAAAAAATTGCAAAATAAAAACAAGGGAAATACAAGAATCAAGTGAGATTGTGAAACTGTAGGAAATGAGTATTATTCAAAAATATTACTGAAGAAGTTGAAATGATTCAAAACTAATAAATCCCAGAGCCAATAATCCACATCCCATGTTTTGGAATGTGCATTGCCAAATAATATACAAATTCATGCATGGGTAGTCCTACTGTGATCTTAGTGGTTCCATGGTTTTACTTATACTCATATTGCTCTACTACAGTGCTGTGCAAAAGGATTTCACACATGCATGGAAATCACTAATTTCTCACCAATAATCAATCCTTCCTGTTTCCCAGAAGGGTGGAATATTGGACTGGCTTCAATTGCTGCTGCTCAGCTTCAAATGTAATTGGTGCTAACTCAGGGCGGCACAGAGGCACATTGGAGTGGTACAGTGGCACAGTGGTAGAGTTGCTGCCTCACTGCGCCAGAGATACAGGTTTGGTCCTGACTACGGTTGCTGTCTGTTTGCATGTTGTCTCTGTGAGCGAGTGGGTTTTTTTCCGGGTGCTCTGGTTTCCTCCCACATTCCAAAGATGTGCAGGGTTGAAGATACATTGGCTTCTGTAAATTGCCCCGAGTGTTCAGGAGTTGAAACTAGGATGCCATACAACCCGTGAACAGATGATCATTGGTCAGTGCAGACTTGGTGGGTCAAAGGGCCTGTTTTCACACTGAATCACTAAACTAAACTAAACACAGCAGGCATCACATCTTATTGTAAGAAGTTGCAGTGGATCTCTGAACCTCACTACAGAGCACAATCTCCCTTTCACTGCTCTTCAAGCAGCCTATTATTGGTCAATACAACCTAAATGTTGGTAATTACTTTTATCATCCTTTATCATAATAGTCTGATCGTAATAGTCACATTGACTACAAAAGACAATTCCCCTTTTCCAATTTAATTTGGTAATACTAAACAAGTTACTTTAATACATCAGAATGGTGCCCGGCAAACTGCAGATAAAATTATCAAAGAATAATCTTAAAGCCAGAAACTAGATTAGCATCCGAAAATACAACAGCATAAAGATCCTACGCTCAGATTATCTTTGGCTGAGTGTCCTTTAAATAGTACTATCACATTCTCCAAAGCATCAATACCTCCAGGTTTTACTGATTTCAAGTTAAAATGGTGCTGAGATATTTATAATACCTTGGACTCCATGCATTAGTGAATGTTAACCAGCTCTTTGCTATTAAAAATTAGATGTAGCAGAATGAGGATTTTTTTTAAATCAGTCAACATAAGAAAGACCATTGAAATCTTAAAGTAGATAGGATGGATAAAGAAGTGGAAAAATCATATACAAGCTGCTTACATTCATTCTTTTACACAATTACTGCAGCCCCAAGCAAATCATAAAGGCTCCTTCAACTCCTTCAATGTCTAAAGAAGAATAACCTGTTTGATACTTTACTGTTCTGCTGTTCACTAATGTTTCAGGAACTTGTTATATTGCTTCTAAATGAAAGTCTTAGAAACTGTGCCCTTCATTATAATGTGAAGGAAGAAACTGCAGATTGTGGCGGCAGCCTAAACACGGGCCACTCATGCTCGAACCCTCGTCAGGAGATACGAGGGCGGGCACGTGACGTCATGGGCTAGAGGGAGTGTCCTGATACTAAAGCTCTCTCACCACGAGACCTAAGAGTCAACTGGCAGCTGAGCACGAGGAAACAACCTCGCTCAGCTATAACAACATTGTATTATAGCAAGCGCACCAACTACCACCGAATAAATGATTCTTTAAACCGGCCTGACGACTCATCTTTATTCACCACGTATGGTGCCGCTACAAGATGTTGGTTTAAACCGAAGATAGACACAGAAAGTTGGAGTAACTCAGCATCTCTGGAGAAAAGGAATAGGTGACGTTTTGGGTCGAGACCCTTCTTCAGACTGAAAGTCAGGGGAAAAGGAAACAAGATGAATTCATATAATGACATTATAATGACAGCATGTTTAAGTCAGCTTGTAACAGGTGGCACACCAGTCTCAGTCTTCAAATTAAATATGAATTCACAAATATGAATTCACCAATCCAGTTGTTAGACCGTGATGGGGGCGATGATGCAACATGGAAGAAAAGTTGCATCTCTGTCGAGGTAAGTAACTGAAAACGGTTTCCCCCTATTCCCCCCACCCCACCCCCCAGCCCCCACATCAGACATACCGAGAAACATTAAACATGCATTTAGACACACTAAAATAACAAAAAGACGAAAAAACACACGAGCTGCTGGCGAGGCTGCCACTCGCGACGCCACCCGATGAGTGCTGAGGATGAAGAAGATGGCACACTGCCACGTTAAGATAATTAGGGATGGAAAATAAATACATGTGAGTATGCAGATCATTCTGCAAACATACACATGAACACAGAATGATGTGATACCTAAGCAAAAAACAAAAAGCTGGAGGAACATGGTGGGTCAGGTCACACCTCCTTTATTTTTTGTTGACAACCATTTGTTTCCTTTGCACTTCCAGCCTTTGTCACATTCTCCAACTATCTACCAATTACCAATCTAGCACTCCCCTGACATCAGTCTGCAGAAGGGTCTTGACTCGAAACATCACCCATTTTCTCTCTCCAGAAATGCTGCCTGTCCAGCTGAGTTACTCCAGCATGTGTCTACCCAATCTATCACTTGTTAGACTTTGCCCCACATCTCTCTTTTGCAGCTTTCTCTCCGCCCCCCCCCCTCCGCCACCCCACCCCACCTCATTATTCCATCAATCTGAAGGGTCCTGACCTGAAACAGGATCTGACCATTCCCTCCGCAGATGCTGCTTGACCGCTGAGTTCCTCCTTCCATTTGGTTTTTTTTTGCTCAAGATTCTAGAACCTGCAATTTCTTATATTTCCATGACCTGATATCTTCCTGGTGTCAGGCTCATGGATGTTACAAAACAGTTGCAGGCATTCTAATGGAGGGTGGGAAGGGGAATGCTGAACACATCTTTATTCACATTGGTGCTGATATGGCAGGGATAATAAAATAAGGGATTAGGAGCAGCAACTTGAATTCATGAAGGTGGCAAATTCAAGAGCAGGATTTATCAGGTTGTAATATATGGATTACGTCCCATATTAGCAAGTATAGGAACAAGAGGATAAGTCAGGCGAATGCATGGATAAAGGAAGAGAATGGAAGGTAGACACAAAAAGCTGGAGAAACTCAGCGGGACAGGCTGCATCTCTGGAGAGAAGGAATGGGCGACGTTTTGGGTCGAGACCCTTCTTCAGACCAGAATGGAAAGAACAGCTTCAGGTTTTTGGCAATGCTGAGATTATTTCTTGGGGAAGGTAGAACCTGTATCAGCTGGAAGGGTGCAGCTGAACCAGGTCCGATGTCCTCACATCCTTCCAAATAGATTTACTAGATCTATGGAGAATGATTTATTGAGGCTTGGAAATGCGATGCAATAGGAGTACAGTAATGATCAAAGGGCAGACAAATATGGAATGGAACGGAATAATTTATTGTTACATGTGACAAGGCACAGTGAAATTCTTTGCTTGCATACCCAATGTGTACAAATAGCGGCCACCTACGGCGCTGATAAAGTTACGAAGTATGTCGGTTCCTCTTTTGTTCTCCCCCTCCCTCACGGCGGTCTCCCCACGCTCTCATCGACCGCGGGTCAACCAGCGAGTCATCACCGCCGCTGCGAGGCTTTACCACCGCCGAGGTCCCGTCGCCGCGAGCCTTCACCGCTGCCGCCACTCCATCGCCATCGGGGCCCCTCTGCTGCCGACGTCCCACTTCACGTGTCCGTCTCATCCGTCGATCGGCGCCATCATCGGCTGCCGCACAGACCTCTCCACAACATTGCCGAGTCCTCTGCTGAGACTTCTGTGGTATAGTAGGAAGGCCGGATTGCACTTATTTTAACGCAAGAAATGCTACAAGCAAGAGCCCATCAACTGTAATTAACATAAGATAATTTAATATAGGTGACATTTTCAAGAAGAAATGCGCGAGAGATGGGAAGAACTGGCAGCTCAACATTCCAGGGCTTAGACTGGTCTGGCAGAAGGGAATGTGAAAGAGGTGGGATTGCAATATTTCTCAAGGAGTCTTTTACTGTTTTGAGGAGGGAGCATATACCAGAAAATTCTTCAAATAAGGTCAGATCCAGAGAAAAATTATGATTGATTTGCTGGAGGTTGTTACAATAAGGGCAGAATCCCCCTTGTCCTCACCTTCCACCCTACCAGCCGTTAATCTCAAATAATCCTCCGACATTTTCGCCACTTCCAACGTGATCCCACCACTTGCCACATCTTCCCATCTCCTCCCCTGTCTGCTTTCCGCAGAGACCACTCCCTCTGTAACTCCCTGGTCAATTCGTCCCTTCCCACCCGAACCACCCCCTCTCCTGGCACTTTCCCTTGCAACAGCAAGAAATGCTACACTTGTCGCTTTACCTCCCCCATTGACTCCATTCATGGACCCAAGCAGTCTTTCCAGGTGCGGCAGAGGTTCACCTGTACCTCCTCCAACCTCACCTATTGCATCCGCTGCTCTAGATGTCAGTTGCTCTACATCGGTGAGACCAAGCGTAGGCTTGGCGATCGCTTCGCCGAATACCTCCGCTCGGTTCACAATAACCAACCTGATCTCCCGGTGGCTCAGCACTTCAACTCCTCCTCACATTCCGAATCCGACCTTTCTATCCTGAGCCTCCTCCATGGCCAGAGTGAGGATCACTGTAAATTGGAAGAGCAGCACCTCATATTTCACTTGGGCTGTTTGAACCCCAGTGGTATGAACATTGACTTCTCCAATTTCAGGTAGTCATTACTTTCTCCTCCCCTTCTCAGCTCTCCCTCAGCCCTCTGGCTCCACCTCTTCCTTTCTTCCTCCTGCCCCCTCCCTCACCCCCCCCCCCCCCCCCCTCACACATCAGTCTGAAGAAGGGTTTCGACCCAAAACATTGCCTCAAGAATTAAATTTAGTTGATTTTGTTGTGCAGATCACATCATTCACATGCCCAATATCAAACTGCTGAAAATGACACTGTTATGTGAGGGATTCATCAGATTATGTGAATGTACACATTTTCAAAGAAAAAGTTAGAACTAAATCCCTTAAAGAAAGGAATACTTTCAACTTAATTCTACACTGTGTGTGGAATTGAAAAACTGCTGATGTGGGAAATATGAAATAAAAACAGAAAGTGCTGGAAATCCTCAGCAGATCAGGTAGAATCTGTGGAGAAGAAGCAGTTAATGCTTCAGGTCAAAAAATCTACTTCACTCTTGTAAAAGGGAATAAACAAGTTAGTGCAACATGTGTCAGACAATATGGGAACAAAATTCGGCTAGATCTTTTAATATAAATTGCTCTTGAACTGAAATTACTCCAAAGTGTGACTATTTCACAGCTGCTTGGTTTATTATCCCCAAATAATATCCCCACATATTATTTATTGGTATAAATGAAACATCAATGCTCCTTCCAGGTTTTGTGGTTCAAGATGAAAAAGAAGCTGGCACCAGAGAGTGGCGACATTTTATTTATGCTGTCTGACACCAGAATCCATCGTTTACCTGGTAATGCTGCAAAGTGCTCTTACTCTTAACTCAAGCTCATTTGGTTATTCCCTGCTTGTACCTTAGTAATTTTTTGCACTAATTGGATCAGCTCTACCATATTGCACCATTTTACTGTCTTGCTATCATTTTATTTGTTGCGGTATTTATCATTAATGTATAGTGTTTACTCGGTGAGGTTCCTGTGAACTAGAAATCTGCACCCTGTGTACATATGATAGATCTGAATCTGAGATATTAATTATTACATCCTGCAAGTTTATACGAGGCAATTTTTCTGGAAGAAAAAGTGTAGTAAATAAAAATTTATCCAAATATATCTAATATAGAAGAATAAAAAATGCACTAAAAATACATATAAATCAATTCCAATAAGTGCTTTTTGCATGTGTAATATTGATTCATTCTGCTTCTCTTATGTATAGAAACAATATAAGCCAACCAGCTTTTGAACATCGTGGCATTTACTGAACTTAAAAGTAAAACAAGAAGTATGAATTGCCTGAAAGTTGACATCATGCCCAGAAAATGTAGAAATGAAAATACAAATATTCTGGTTGTGGGTCAAAAGAAAAAAAAAATCATGTAGCTCCACAGAATTTGCAATTAGGAAGCCAACACACAAAGTCTATTGAGTAAAAAGGAGTAAATTTATAATACATTAACATGACATTTGCATCTGTCTATATATCAATATCCCCTAATTAACACAAGGGTAATTAGACAATTTATGTAGTACAAAGCGGTTAATGATATCCATGCAGAATACCTTATGTTGTTCTTGCTGAAATGACTTGTGGTCAACATCTGCTTCATTCCGCTCTTGCAATGCTGTCCGATGTGCTTCACTCTTGTCTATTTCGTGTTCTGTTTCAGGACCGTTAACCCTATTCTCCTGAACTTCAGTCTGAAAGAAATCCAGAAGATAATTACAGAAACACAGTAATGAAGCAGTAATACCAACATTAGAATGAATATACTTTGAATAAAGAAAGATCATACACTGATTCTGGATTTCCTCAGATGCAAAGAAAACTAGAAACTCAATCAAGTTTTCTCGTATTGTACTAAATCACAATTTTTTTAATATAACTATATCATCTTGCAGTTTTTTTTAAATTACACCATTGAAAAACAGCCATTTATTTTCTATTGCAAGACGGAATTTTATACCTGACTCTGCACTGTGGATTCTCTTTCTGAACCAGCAGGTTTACACACATAACTGAGCCACAATGTCAACCAATTGGACATCCGTTATACAACATAAGTGATCAATACCAAGGCAAAGGATGAACAGGACTCCATTTCAACTGTAACGCTTGAGACTGCTCTTTCATTAAAAGAAGCTCTTTTATATTGATTTTGACTTAAGTAATGAGAAAGCTTATCCAAAAATCTTTAGCATTTCAGCTGAAGTCAAGGAAATCAATGCAACCGTTTCCCATTTGAACAGCACATGTGAATTTTATGTACCAGAGACAAGTCAAAGTCCAAATTCGGATAAATCTATAACGTTTGTCAATAAAACATAAAGCTGACAAACGCTATTTTAAGCAATTAAACCCTTCCCATGGTAATCAATTTCTGCATATTGTTATTAATTGTATTTAAATTCCACTTCAAAAATTTCAAGGTAAATTCTTAGTTAGGCAAAGGGTATTCTTCTGTAATCGGAATACAACTATCAGTTCAACGGGCATATAATTTCAGTTTAGATGGGTGTCAATTAATCTTTTAATGAGATAATCCCTTTGAAATGAATTATTTTAACACACTCAAGAAGTTTTCCAGTGATTATCCAAGCACGAGAAAAATGTTTCTGGCCTACCATTAGGTCAGAAGCTTTTGCCTGCTGAACACCTCTTTCAAAGGTGACATTGTTAAATGAGTGAAAGCAATGCATGGTTTTTAGTAACATTACATCAATTTAAACAGATTTTGGCTTGACATTAAAGTGTGGATATAGTGTCGTGATAGAGGAGAAAACAATAATTGCATCAGTTTAATGTGATTAATACTAAAGTTAATAGATTTTTTAAATAAAATTAATATAAAATTAATATTAATTATGTTTTAAATTCTTAATATCCCCACTAATTTAGCATTTTTGAATCTGTTATTGATAAAATGTAATATGAATGCTATGTTTATGTTTAAGATTGTTTAACATAAAATAAAAAGTCTTCCAGTTACTTATATGCAAATTAAATTAATTTAAAAAATGATTGCGAATATTGTATAGTTGCCTTTGTCCCTCGCAGGCTTTTCTCTTCATTCAAACAAGTGTGCTTGGTGATTCCATTGTGTGTAACTACAAATTTAATGCAGAAACTCGGGGAAATTCCAACAGAGCTTGGCCTGTAGGTGTAGGACCTGTGTTTACGTTTGCGTTCGAGTACCAAACCTTCTGACAAAGAAATGATCGGCAACAGTTCAGTGAGTAACTGCCTGATCATCAGCATGAAGATAGACACAAAAGATTGGAAGAACTCAGCGGGCCAGGCAGCATCTCTGGAGAGAAGGAATGGGTTCTAGTCCATAATAGATTTATTTCCCCACAACCTCAATCGTGTTCTCTTCTCTGCAGAAACAGACAACTCTGAAACATTTGCTCCAGTGAGTACATTTTCTAGTATTATTTCTTGAGATTCAACCATCACAATAGCACAAACAAGGTTTAATTTACTAAATGAGCTATACTGCGCAAAGGGAAACAGTTCTATGCACCTTCCCAGGGTTTGCTCTTTGCTGGGATAATTTTAACTACTTATAAAATGTCTTCAATGCAGCAAGACTTTTCATAGTTTCTCAGCAACATTATCAAATAAAAATTAATGACAAATCATGAAAGGAGATATCAGGGCGAAAAACGTTTTAACAGATATGTACTGATGGGAAGCTGAAAGGAGGAAAGAATGTAATGAAACAGAGAGAGATAAAAAGGGAATTCTAGAGCTCAGAGCTATAGCAACCAAAGATATGACTACCAAAGATGAAATGATTACATTCAGGGATGTGCACAATGATCGGACTGAAAAAGAATGGTTACTTTAGAGCTATAGGGATGGATGAGATAACAGAAATAGGGAAGATCAGAGAGACATTTGAAAAGTTGAATGAGAATTTTTTAATTGAAGCATTGTTTTCCTTAGAGGCATGTTAGAAAACACGTGTGACGGTAAAGTAAGATTTGATAGGACCTACATAGACAATAGACAATAGGTGCAGGAGTAGGCCATTCGGCCCTTCGAGTCAGCACAGCCATTCAATGTGATCATGGCTGATCATCCCCAATCAGTACCCCGTTCCTGCCTTCTCCCCATATCCCCATATCCCCTGACTCCGCTACATGGCAGGAAGCAAACCTAGATTATCTTAACTTTAAAGTTTGGAATGCAGGAAACATAGAAACATAGAAAATAGGTGCAGGAGTAGGCCATTCGGCCATTCGAGCCTGCACCGCCATTCAATATGATCATGGCTGATCATCCAACTCAATATCCTGTACCTGCCTTCTCTCCATACCCCCTGATCCCTTTAGCCACAAGGGCCACATCTAACTCCCTCTTAAATATAGCCAATGAACTGGCCTCAACTACCTTCTGTGGCAGAGAATTCCAAAGATTCACCACTCTCTGTGTGAAAAATGTTTTCCTCATCTCGGTCCTAAAAGATTTCCCCCTTATCCTTAAACTGTGACCCCTTGTTCTGGACTTCCCCAACATCGGGAACAATCTTCCTGCATCTAGCCTGTCCAACCCCTTAAGAATTTTGTAAGTTTCTATAAGATCCCCCCTCAATCTTCTAAATTCTAGCGAGTACAAGCCGAGTCTATCCAGAGGCTGCGAGGTGACCGTATAGAGGTATATGAAATCATAAGGGGAATGGATAGGGTGAATGCACAGAGGCTTTTACCCAGGGCAGGAGATCAAGAACCAGAGAGGCAACATTTTCATTCATAGGGTGGTGGGTATTTGAAACGAGATACCAGAGGAGGTAGTTGAGACAGATATTGTAATAGCATTTAAACAACACTTAGACTGGTACATGGATAAGAAAGGTTTAGAGGGATATGACCCAAATGGGGCCGGCCTAGATGGGGCATCTTGGTTAGCATGGATGAGTTACACCGAAGGGCCTGTTTCCATGCTGACACAAGAGAAAATAATATGGGAGGCCTTATCTCACCAAGAATTCTCAACAACTGATGGACTGAGGCAGCAGCAAATATAGTTAGTATTACCTTAGTTGAAATGGAACATTCAAACTGATTCCACAGGTTCTTTATCATTTCTTCTGTAAAGAATATTTTTAAAATGTTCCATAAATCCTTGCAATACACTTTACTGATCTTTTACGCCAAGCAATCCATGCTCCAATACTTGTAATGACATTTAACCTAATTTATTTCCTCATTAAATAACAATTTTAATGATCACAGGTCATCACCAACTCTTCAATGCATATACCCACCATCAAATTCCTCCTTGATTTAAAAAATAATTGTTTATTAAAATTAATCTAAATCGAATTGAAATAATCCTCTTAGTTCAAAGTTATAGAACATGGAAACAGAACATAGAAACAGACCTAAATTGGTCCCATTTACCTGTATTTGGCCCCATATCTCTCTGAAGCTTTACTATGCATATGCCAATCAAAATGTCTTGTAAATAATGTCATCTTACCTGCCACTGCAACTTCTTCTTTCCACTCCCATCCTCTGTGTAAAATGTTTCCCCCTCAGGTCCCTTTCAAATCTTTCCCCTGCTACCTTAAATCTATGCCCTTACCCTGTGAAAAAGACTGACAATTCCTCATCTTTGCTCATAATGATTTTATGAATCTCTCAATGGTGACCCCTCAACTCACATGCCCAAGAGAAAAGAAAGTCACAGCTTATCCACTTTTTCCTTATTACTCAAGCCCTTCAAACCTGCTAACATCCTCATGAATCCTTATTACACCCTTTCCAACTCAATGACATCCTTCCTATACCTAGATGACTAGCATTGCATAGTACTCTGAGAGTGGCCTTAAGAATGACTATGTACAGTTGTAACATGATGTCTCAACTGCTGTGCTCAATGAAGACAAGCATGCCACATGCCTTCTTCACCATTATCTACCTGTGTCGTCATTTTCAGGGAGCAGTGTAACATGTAGCCCTAGGTCTCTCTAATTTGCAGCAATCTGCAGGCCCTACCATTTACTGTGCAAGTCCTGCCCTCTTTTAACTTACCAAAATGCAACACCTGGCATTTGTCCAAGTTAAATTCTAGCTACTCTTCCATTGCCCACTTCATTTCATCTAGATCACTCTTCAACAATCAGGTCGTCAGTGAAATATGGTGGGAAAACATACCAGTAGATGGCAACACAACAGAACCTGCCACAAAGGAAGATCCTTATATTCTTCATCTGCCATTCAACACAGACTCAATGAAATCAGTATATTTCAATGATTAGCGAGGGAAGTGTTGGATTCAACCACCTTTATCTTCCTAATGATTCCATTCAAAGTAATGTCAGCAGTAGTGCTGTTTGCCTACATGATATTCACCTCAATTCCACAAGATAGCATCTAATTTCTGTTCTTCAAATGAAGCCAAATAAAATTAAGGTACAAGCTGGCAAGAAGCAGGTATTAATCATACCATGTAACTGCCAGTTAAAGACTATTTTGAACAAGAGAGATCTTCTCCAACTTCCACTGATATCTGATGGCACAACCAAAGGAAAAATAGACCCTAAGTGGGTGGAATCACAAGAGAAGGTGTGAATGATGAGAATATGTTCCACCAGGCAGAGGAGTGTTAGTTGAGGGAAACTGGCTGCATCTAGGTTCTAGAAAGCAGAAAACCTCAAGGAATTCCTGATGGGGGTGGAAGTGTAGGAACAGGATGTGCAATGTAATGATGAGACAGTGGAGGACGAGAAATTGGAAGTTGTTGAAATGTGGAGAGTATGTGAAATGTCCCAGATGCAGCTGGGAAGGAATCAGACAAGGGGGGACTGACAGAATTGAAATATGAAGAAATATGTTCAGTGGGGTAAGAGCAGGATTGAGGAACTTTCAGGTTGGAGGATGTGAAAGGGAATGTGATCATAGCTGACATATGCTTCACATCTGTGCCATGGAAACACAATAAAATGCAGACGCTGAAATCTTGAGCAAAAAACAAACTCAACAGGTCTGGCAGCATCTGTGGAGGGAAGTGGACAGGTGGTGTTCTGAGTCAGGACCCTTCTTCAGACTATTGGAGTAGCGGGGGGATAGCTGGTAGAAAGAAATGAGGTAAGGATTGTGACAAGAGCTGGCAAATGATAGATGGATTCAGGTAAGCAGGTGTTGAGTGGCAGGTTTAGTAAGTTTAGAGATTAGTTAAGCTTAGAGTTTTGTCAAGTTTAGTTTAGTTTAGAGATACAGCGCAGAAACAGCAATCCCTGCACACTAACAATCTCCTGCACACACTAAAAACAATTTACATTTACACCAAGCCAATGAACCTACAAACCTGTACATCTTTGGAGTGATGAGGAAACCAAAGATTTCAGAGAAAACCCATGCAGGTCATGGGGAGAACAATAAACGTCGGACAGACAGCACCCATAGTCAGATACGAACTCGGGTCTTCGGCGCAGTAAGGCAGTAGCTGTAACACTAAGCCACCAGGTAAGTCTTGTGGGGTAAAGAAGAGTAGACAAAATGTGTAAGAAGGAACTGAAGGTTTAAAATAATGAACAAATTCAGTTGGGCTGGAGTGCAGTTGCCTGTAATTGATGGAATGGCACTAACAGAAAATTATTTATGAGCGGTTATAACGGCATAAATGACAGGAAATGTATGTGTGATCTGAGAATGAGTCCGCTGGAGAGAATGCATACAATGGGCCTTATTCTTTTTTCTCTAGAATCAAATGTGATCTGAAGGCCCTATGGCAGAAGGTCTAGACTGAGAGGGTCCTCTCAATGCTCTTCCGCCTGCTCCTCACAATCACTCTTCAATGTATCTTCACTCTAACACTTATGTTGTCCATCAAATACTTCATGTATACAATCGCTAGATTATACGAACCACTTTTGTCAATTATATTTCTCCAGCTTCTAATTCTATCAAAATCTTCACTTTCGTTCGCTCCACCCCTCAAAATATATATTTTTGAAATCTCTAGCTTTTCGCCGTTCGGATGTACAATGAGTGACCTGGGAGACTGACCCCAATTCTCTCTCCACAGATGCTGCTTAACTTCTTCAGTATTTCCAGCATCAGCAGTAGTTTGCTATGGCATTTCCTCAGAGCAATAAACATTAGGAACATATGGTTTGACTAAGAGTAAAGTACTGTCTTTTTTTCCGAGCAATCAGTTTGAAAATCGAACTGAAAATGAACATGAGAAATGTTGCTATTGTTGACATCCCTTGTGGTAGCTTCACACTGGAGTATAGATGCTACTCTAAAGCTTGTAGATATGTCAATAGGCAGATTTCCTGATGGGCTCTCTGATATTTGGCAAACCTAAGCTAAGCCAGTTTTCAATTGATCAGTGTGTAGGAAAGAATTGCAGATGCTGGTTTAAATCAAAGGTAGACACAAAACACCGGAGTAAAGCCCCTGTCCCACTTTCACCACCTAATTGGCGACTTCTGCCGAGTTTGCCCTTGACTCATACTAGCAGCATGGTCACCACGAGGTCGTAGGAGGTCTTCGTAACTCTTCCTCATGCTCATGAGTGGTTTCCGCGTACTCGTGGCCTCAAGTAGGTTGTTTTTTCCAGCATGATAAAAAATGTCCACGAGTAAAAAATAAAGGCCGCCATGGAAAAAATTGATACTTTTTATTCGTAGGTAGGTGGTAGGTAGGTCGTAGTAGGTCGTGATGGTAGTCGTAGATAGTTGTAGGTAGTCGTAGGTAGTCGTAGGTCGGTAACTGGCCCGAGAAAAAAAATGCAAACATGACATCATTTTATCATGTGATCATTTTCCACTCGTAGCTAGTCGTAGTTGGTCTTAGGTGTGGAAGACTGAGGTCGAGGATGGTCAATTGAAAACTGACTTAGCTTAGTTTTGCCAAATATCAGAGAGCCCATCAGGAAATCTGCCTATTGACATATCTACAAGCTTTAGAGTAGCATCTATACTCCAGTGTGAAGCTACCACAAGGGATGTCAACAATAGCAACATTTCTCATGTTCATTTTCAGTTCGATTTTCAAACTGATTGCTCGGAAAAAAAGACAGTACTTTACTCTTAGTCAAACCATATGTTCCTAATGCTTATTGCTCTGAGGAAATGCCATAGCAAACTACTGCTGATGCTGGAAATACTGAAGAAGTTAAGCAGCATCTGTGGAGAGAGAATTGGGGTCAGTCTCCCAGGTCACTCATTGTACATCCGAACGGCGAAAAGCTAGAGATTTCAAAAATATATATTTTGAGGCAGAGAGTGGGGATAAATGGTTCATACTCGGGATGGCAACCGGTAACTAGCGGGGTTCCGCAAGGGTCGGTGCTGGGACCCCAGTTGTTCACAATTTATATAAATGATTTGGAGGAGGGAACCAAGTGTAATATATCAAAATTTGCGGACGATACAAAAATGGGAGGAAAAGTAGGGGATGAGGAGGATAGGAAGAGTCTGCAAAAGGATATAGATAAGCTAGGTGAGTGGGCAACAACTTGGCAGATGAAATTTAATACTAATAAATGTGAAGTCATTCACTTTGGGAAAAAAAATGATAGGGCAAGTTATTTTCTAAATGAGGAGGAGCTGCGTTGTAATGCAACGCAAAGGGATCTAGGGGTATTAGTACATGAATCACTAAAAGTTAGTATGCAGGTGCAGCAAGCAATCAGGAAGGCCAATGGAGTTTTGGCCTTTATTGCTAGGGGGATTGAGTATAAAAACACGGAGGTCTTGCTGCAGCTGTACACAGTATTAGTGAGACCACATTTGGAATACTGTGTACAGTTCTGGGGTCCATACTTAAGAAAGGATGTACTAGCCCTGGAGGCAGTGCAGCGAAGGTTTACAAGATTAATTCCTGCAATGAGGGGATTGACATATGAGGAAAGGTTAAGTAGGCTGGAACTCTACTCTTTGGAGTTTAGAAGAATGAGAGGCGATCTCATTGAAACATATAAGATCGTGAGGGGCCTTGATCGGGTGGATGCACCGAGGATGTTCCCAATGATCGGGGAAACTAGAACTAGGGGACATAGTCGCAGAATAAGGGGGGGCTCTTTTAAAACTGAGATGAGGAAGAACTTCTTCACCCAGAGGGTGGTTAATTTATGGAATTCACTGCCCCAGGGAGCAGTGGAAGCAGAAACGTTAAATATATTTAAGTCTAAAATAGATGGTTTTTTAGCTGCCAAGGGGATAAGGGGCTACGGGGAGAGGGCAGGGATATGGACCTAGGTATGGTTAGTATAGTAAGACCTGAGTGATCTCCTGGACAAGTGTCGATCGCCTGGATTGGGGTCGGAGAGGAATTTCCCGGATTTTTTTCCCGAATTGGACCTGGGTTTTTATCCGGTTTTTTGCCTCCCCCAGGAGATCACGCGGTTCTTGGGGTGGAGAGGGGTGATAGCGGTATAAAGGGGAGGGTAGTGTCTTGTGTTCTGTGTCTTGTGTCTACTGTTTGTGGGTAAGTGTGTCTGTTTAGTGTTCAGCCATGAGCGAATGGCGGTGCGGGCTCGACGGACCTGGTGGTCTACTTTCGCACCTACTTTCTATGTTTCTATGGTTGTAGGAGGTCGTAGACACAGTCGTAGGAGGTCGTAGACATAGTCATTGGAGGTCTTTTACTTCAGCGAGTCAACACGACCTTGACATTTTTTTCAACTCGTCTAGGGTCTTCTAAACTCGTGGATTAGGTCACCCAAGTGGGACAGGGCCTTAACTCAGCGGGTCAGTCAGCATCTCTGGAGAGAAGGAATCGGTGATATTTTGGGTTGAGACCCTTCTTCAGTCTGAAATCTCCACAGATACTGCCTGCCCACTGAGTTACTCCAGCATTTTGTGTTTATTTTCAATTGAACAGCATCTTTATTTCACACCAGAGGTGTACAAAGGAATTTCGAGTGTGGTATATTCATCATAAACATTTTATACATTTTTAAAAAAAATAATTATCCATTACTCAATAAATGTCTTTTAATTTAGCAATGGGAACAGTGAGAATAATTGTTCAAGGAAAGTTCTCCATTATCTAGATTATTAGGACCGAAAAAATCTTTTTTTTTCATGAGATATTGCAAATTTTCCAGGAAAGTACTCTAAAATATTTTAGCCAAGAATATTGAATTAGAAGGATGGATTACATCTGTTATCATAACATACAATATGTCTCAGAATATTTTATGGTACTACTTTACACTTCTAATGCTGCACTTTAATGTCATTTTTGCACCTGCTTCAAACATCGTCACAGAAATGCATACATACATTATCACAGTTGATTTCACAGATGGAAAAGTGACAACTAAAGTTCTATGCACTAGTGATCAAAAGCCACAATTAATTAAAACAAAAGAGCCTGAAGTTCAAATTAAATTTGCAACATCCCTTCAGTTACAACAAACCAGAAATGAGAGCAAAAATATACTTAATAATTATTGAAATTGGAGACCCAGGGCCATTTTTTCAGTCACTGTCTGCACAATGGTTATCTAATTAGAACAAGTGAAACATTTGTTCTAAAAAATCTTGTTCTTTAAAAAAAAAAAATCATCCAAACAAATAATTTTACCAATCAGGAATTCATTGACATTTCTCTCAACGAGGTCTGAACCTTATTGGAGGTTCAAGTTTTGCTGGTTAGGCAAATCAGTCTTCCAGTTTTGTGTGTTCCCAACCTAACATGCCCAAACACTATCTCTACGTTATTTCTTCCAACAGCAAGTATTCCATGTATGTTATGCTATACAACAACAATCAGCAAATACAAGATAAAGAATGTTAAACTTTAATAAGCCAGAAAGATCAAATAAACTATTGCCGGGTTTAGGTAACCCTATACATTATGTCGGCATGCATGAAGAAAAAGCAATGTGGAAGGCAAACAGTAGGTTGTTTTTTATTACATTAGCATTTAAATACCAGGAGCAGCATGCTGTCTGTGTGGAGTTTTCACAATTTCTCTGTGGCAGTTTGGGTTTCCTTCTAGAGGTCGGTTTGCTCCCACAATCTAAAGTGTCGGTAAGTGAACAAGCAACACCAAATGGCCATGGTAGGGTGGCAGGTGGTGGAAACTAGTGGGAATTGATGGAAATTTGTGAATTATAATGAAAAGTTGAATGGTCGTAGGCTTAATGTGGGCAGGCACTTGGCCGTTAACATAAACTCAGTATTCCAAAGAACGTGGCTCTGTATTGTATAACTCAATCAGCTTATAAAGTAGTGAATCCTTGGGGATCTCAACCTGAGGGTTCTAAGTATATTCAAGATATATTTTAATTTATTTTTAAAAGTAACGTTATCAAGGGAAATGTGGCTCAGGCCTGCTTCAATTTAAAGTAACAAACTATGATTATTTTTAAAGAGCATCTAAATAACATTTATAACGAAAATTCTCTTGAAAGTTTGTGTTTAAGTTCCAGAAAATAAATTAATAATTTTACTGTATTGTGGTGAGCCATCTGCAGATACTGTATAATGGTAAGTATTGACAGAAAATAAGAATAGCAGTTTACAAGACCAAGGTTTACGCTGAAAAATTAATAGCAACAGAATTCAATTCTCAGTGTATTCATTTATCAGTGTACACTTTGTTCAAGTCAAGAGTGTTTTATTGTCATATGTCCCAGACAGAATAATACAATTCTTATTTGCAGCAGCACAACAGAATATGTCCACATAGTACTCTGCAAACAATATAATAAATGGAAAGAAAATTATGTGCATCTATCTATACATCTGTCTGTCTCTCTATCTATCTATCCATAACTAAAACTCTGATCTTGCGCTCTTCCGGTTTGTGGGGTTTTTCTATTTGCGCAAAAACGGTAAGCGATAGCATTACATTTTTCGCCAGGTTACTCACCGTTCTCCTGTGCTGCAAGTACAAAAAGTTTTGTTCCTATCGGTGATATATTGTGAAAGTTATCGAGGTTTAAAAATCTTTAAAACCGCGCATGCGCAGATTAGTCTCCTCTCCTGTAAGTCACCCGGGACGGCGACGCCCCATCCGGCACACCATTGCTGCACTGATTGGCCAGCTCCTCTGTCACAATGAAGCTGAAGGAGCGGAGCGAGCAGAGTTTGTGCATCACTGCGGCCGGTGTGCGGAGAGGCCCGGAGTGCGGGGCGACCCAGGTGCTGGTGGGGTGGGGCCGGGCGCTGGCCCTCCCAGCCTACACATCCCCATTGCTCCCTCCCCTCGCACACCTCCCAGCGGTAAGCGCTCCCCACTCCCAACGGCCCCCGCCTGAAGCCATACCATGGCTGCAGAACGCTCCTGTCAGCCCCTGCCGGCCCCCGCCTGAAGCCGTCCCTGCCCCCAACTGCAGGACGCTTCCCCTCCCCCCCACTGACCCCCACCTGAAGCCATCCCCATCCCCATCCCCAGCTGCTGGATGCTCCCCAACAACCCCCCCGCCTGATGTCGCCCCCTGCCCTGGCTGTAGGACGCGTCCCCCTCCCCCGGCTGTAGGAAGCTTCACCCACCGGCCCCTGACAGACCCCGCCTGAAGCCGCCCCCCTCTCCTGGCTGCAGGATGCTTCCCCCACCAGCCCCCGGCAGACCGCCTCCCGCCTGAAGCCATCCCCCTCCCCCGGCTGCAGGACGCTCCCTCCGACAGCCCCCGTCTGAAGCCGTCCCACTCCCGTGGTTGCAGGGCGTTCGTACCCCCGCCCCCCCCCCTCATCCTACAACCCCACCTCAAGCCGTCCCCCTCCCCCAGCGGCAGGACGCTCGCCCTCCGCCCCTGGCTGCAGGACGCTCTCACCCCCACCAACAGCTCCCGCCTCCAGCCGTCCCCCTCTCCCTGCTACAGGACGCTCAACCCCCCCCCCCCCCTCTACAGCCCCTGCTTCAAGCCATCCCCAACAAAATAATGGAATGCTTTCATTTGCCACAACCAAGAAATGGAAGGATGCACCTTGATGTTGACAATCCAGAATTGTTGCAGAAATTACAATACAATAGAACTGAACAACAGCAGTTTGTTGAGGAGAATGGGCCTTTGCTGAATGCTGAGCAGTGTATGACCAGGTGTGCAACTGCTTGAAATGGAAGCTTCCTTCAATGGTGGAAGAACTGCACATTCTCGATTCAAGAAACACATCCAAGTGACCGAGGATACATTCTGCAACATTGAGAAAACTCTAACACGGCACGTTTGGTGAGGCAAGTGAAACTCATTGTTTGGGATGAATGCCCAATGATTAGGAGGTAGTTTCAATTGCAGACAAATATGCGATTGATAGAGGGAGAAGGCGACTATTCTCAATTTTTGGTGAAAGTTGGAGAAGACGAGATTTTAAAGACTAAAGACAATGAAATTGAAATGCCGGACAATTGTATCTTGTTTCCGCACAATGATACGATGAGAAGCATCAATTCTCCATGTATCAGATGCTTCCCTGGAATCATTAAGTAGTACTTTTCTTTCAATGCTGTCACTGATGGAACTAATGCTACTCATTTCCCAACAGAATTCCTCGATTCACTCGAGATCTGGATTACCACCACACAAATTGGAGTTGAAAAAAGGATCTCCGATCATGTTAATGAGAAACTTGGAACCCCCAAAGCTATGCAATGGAACGAGGATGAATGTGGAAGAGCTACACAATAATCTGATCATTGCAAGAATCAACATGGGAGCCTTCAAAGATGAAATTGTTCTCATTCCTAGGATAATGGTCAATTTGGCAGAAGGCAGAGACATTCCCCTTCAGCGGAGCCGATTCCCCATTCAGTCAAGTTTTGCTATGACGATCCATAAAGCGCAAGGACAAACCATGGAGAAAGTGTTGATATATGTCGAAAATTTTTTATTTCAGCATGGACAACCATATGTGGCTCTTAGCTGAGGAAAGGTAAAGGAAAATTTCAAAGTTTTCCTGAAGGATGGAACATCGACCAAGAATGTTGTCATTGGTTGAACGATGACTTCCGAGGTAAATTCTCAGATTTTCTTCGTTAGTTTGACCACTCAATAATGTCTCTATATTAAAATACAATACAATGTGTCTTTTTTTTCATCAACAGCAAAGAGGCATCGAGACACAGTGAGCAGCAGAATGCAACAAGAGACGCAACAAGAAAGAACTGAACTAAATAAATCTCACCTTTAACGTTTAAATTGTTGTTATATTTTAAGAGTTATTCACATTTTAAGCTTTAATAAATCCCTTTTCCACTTGCCGTGCCCGGCAGGCCAGGCCTCCCATGTGACAACGGGTCCCAACAGGTCCCAAGTCTTTGTCGGTCTGAGCTTATTTGGAGGTTGTAGTGTTTGCCTGATGGCTGTCGGGAAGAAGCTGTTCCTGAACCTGGAAGTTACAGTTATCAGGCTCCAATATCTTCTTCCCGACGGCAGGGGTGAAATGAGAGTGTGGCCACGGTGGTATGTGTCTCTGATGATGCTGGCTGCCTTTTTGAGGCAGCGACTCCTGTAAATCTTTTCGATGGTGGTGAAGTCAGAACCCGTGATGGAATGGGCAGTGTTCACCATTTTTTGCAGTCTTCTTCGCTCCTGGGCGTTCATGGTGCCGAACCAAGCCCTGATGCAACCTGTCAATGCACTTGCTACTGTACATCTGTAGAAGTTCAAGAGAGTCCTCTCTGACATACCAAATCTCCACAATCTTCTCAGGAAGTAGAGACGTTGATCAGCTTTCTTTATAATTGTATCAGTGTGCTGGGTCCAGGAAGAGGTACTGTAAGCACACCCAGAAATTTGAAGCTTTTGATTCTTTCCACCATCATCCCATCGATCTAGACAGGTTTGTGGGTCATCATCCATCTGCTTCCAGTCCACAATCAGTTTGTTGGTCTTCCTGCCATTGAGAGCCAGGTTGGCACCATTTGGTAAATTGACTAATCTCCCTTCTATACTGATTCATCATCATCTGTAATTCGTCCAACAATGGTTGGGTTGTCGGCAAATCTAAAGATTAAGTGTTCACTGTGTCTGGCTACAGTTGTGAGTTCACAGTGAGTAGAGCACAGAGCTGATCATACAGCCTTGAGGTGCTCCCATACCAATGGTTCAAGTTCACATTCATGTCACATGCACCAATTAAGGTACAGTAAAATGAGTTACCATGCAGCCATACAATCAAAAAGAGCACAATACACAATAGAATTAAACATAAACATCCACCACAATGGAATCAACATTCTTCACTGTGATGGAAGGCAATAATGTTCAGTCAATCGTCCTCTTTTGTTCACCGTGGTCGGGGCCATGAACCATCCGCCGTTATGGATGAACCGATGTACAAGCACTCTCGTCAGGATGATCGAAACTCCGTCGTCGGGACGGATCGGAACACACACTCTGCGGCTTGGAGTTCCCGAATCGACCACTTTCTTACTGTAGACTGCGGCTTCACGACGTTACAGGTCACAGGCCGGCGGTCGGAGCACTTCTTCTGGCGATTCCCGGCAAGGGATCGCCCCGCTCTGCGATGGAAAGTCCACGCCGCGCCCGCAGCTAGAAGCTCCGCAGACCACAGTTTCTCGATGTTATAGTCCGCAGGCCCGTGGTCGGAGCACTTTTTCTGGCGATCTCCGTCAAGGGATCGCTTCGCTCAGCGATGGTAAGTCCGCTGCGCCTGCTACTGAAGCTCTGGGCCGGTCTCTGAGAAAGGCCACACCAAACCAGTAGTTAGGCGAAGCTGCGACAAAGAGAAAAGTCGCATCTCCGTCGAGGTAATCGGGGAAGAAGTGTTGCTGTAGCTAGGAAACCAGACTGTCTCCATTTTTATACTATTCAGCAAAATGAAGTGATAATATATAAAACTCAAAATATATTTATTCTTATCCAGTTGCAATTATGTGCACATTTATTAACTTGCTGATAATCCATGGTTTTGCTTTTGTGTAGTGTGCTCACAGAGGCAGTCAAACAACCAAAGAAAACCGCTTGAGTACTACACATGGAAACGAGGTCTGAAGTAAATTACAGATTAATTGTTTGAATAAGTTTCAGTGGATTGGCAGCTGTTCATAACCACTAATTTGCAGTCTGATGTATGTAGATTTGTAGAACAATCTGCGCTGCCTGCTATATTTCGAAAAAATACTCCAATGTCTGCTACTCATGCTTGCCAGAATTATGCAGGGCAGACAGAACGTGACATCAATATGCACAGCTAATTTGATGCCAGCACTACTAAATTGTAGCTTACAGTTTGTTCAATTTGCACAGAGATCTCAAAATCTAGCTGGAAGATTAGTCCAAACATTGAATGATAGTGTAGAAATGTGAGTGATGGAGGTATGACGCACTGATCCTTGTGCAAGGCCAACTGAGCAGTTTGTTGGAGACAACATTTGAAGTTTGATTCACTATGTTTCTCATGTATTGTCATTTCATTCATATCTTTGTTTCTCAAATCGTGCCCTTGATCTTGATTGCTGCCTTCATCCAATATCAGTTTAGGATGTGCCTGGAGAATTTCCTGACCCTTTCATTGTGAAAAGAATCTCATAGCTTATTACCATCTTGATTACCAAGCCCTCCAGTGTTACGTCAAAATGTCTGATCGACCATACTTGTTGCCATTGTTCAGTCATAGCTTTCAGCCAGTTGTTCCAACTCCGAAATGACTCAGATTCCGTCAACAAAGCACCTCCATTTTATGATGAAGCATAAAGAATGCACGACAATGGAGTTAAGCTAGCAGGCCACCAAAATCATGATTTTGGTGGCCTGCTTCACGAGTCAAGGGCCTTTGTCATATGTACTGCAGAGCAATTAAATTCTTACTTGCTGCAGCTTAACAAGACTGTAAATGCAATACACACATCATAATGAACAAAAAAAAATCAACAAATTAAAAGTGCCCACATGAAGCATTAAGCTTTCGCTAAGCTTACGTTTCATTAAAACGCCCGGCCAAAGCACCACAAAATGTGACACTTGATTATCTCATATTGGCAACACATGGTAACAAGCCTGCCATATTGGTAATAACTGCTGGCCAAATAACTGCTTAGCATGTCAATAATGGATAGTAAATATTTACCTCCCTGTTGACTTGAATAGACTTTCCATCAAGAACAAGAATAAATCCATCCATATTGATATTGCAACTTTATCTGTAGCAGTTACAGCTGAGGTTTAAACAGTAGTTGCAGATGGGAGTGAACTAAATTTACGTTAAAATTGTATTTTTGTTCCAATCCCATCACATCTGATTTCCAATACAAACTAATAGATTCAAGTAGGAACAATTCAAGTATCAAATGTTTCAATGTATATTTAAGTAAAATAAGTTTATTTTGCAATTTGTTTCATGATGTACAGGTTAGATCGCATGGGATCAAGGGAGATATGGCTAGTTGAATGCAAAATTGCCTTGATGGAAGGAAGCAGAGTGTGACGGTGGGAGGTTGTTTTTTTGGACTAAAAGCCTGTGACCAGTGATGTGCCACACAGATCGGTGCTGGGGCGATTGTATAATCAAGCTGGATGATAATGTACAAGATGTGGTTAGTAAGTTTGCAGATGATGCTAAAATGGGTTGTATCGTAGACAGTGAAAAAGTTGTCAATAATTACAGTGGAATCTCAAAGAGTTAGGTAAGAGGGCCAACAAATTTCAAATTCAGTCAGTTCAGATAAGTACATGATGTTGCATTTTGGAAAGTCAAATCAGGGTAAAACTTTCACAGTGAACATGAAGGTCCTGCAAGAAGTGTGGAGACGTGGGAACTTAGAATACAAGAACATAGTTCTCTGAAAGTGCCATCACAAATAGTCAGGGTGGCAAAGGTAGTATCTGGCATGCTGTTCGTCATTCGGGGCATTGAGTACAGTAGTTGGGACATATGTTGCAATTGTACAAGTTGCTGGTGAAGCAACATTCAGTATCGTGTGTAGTTTTAGTTTCCCTGCCAAAAGAAAGATGTCATTAAGCTGGAAAGAGTGCAAAGAGGATTTATGAGAATGGTTTCCAGGACTTGAGAATTAGGGAGAGGGGAAAGATCTAAAAGGGTGCTGAGGGGCAATTTCTTCAGAGAGTGGCGGCATATGTGTTACAAGATGCCAGTTGAGGCAGGTACAATAACACAATTCAAAAGATATTTGGACTGGTACATGGTAAGGAATAGTTCAGAGGGTATGGACCAAACATGTGCTAGTGCATGTGCTTAGATGGTCATCTTGGTTAGTGCTGACGAAAGGGCCAAAGGGCTTGGTTTCATGCTGCTTTACTCTATGATTCTCACACTCTCTTTGGCATTACAGTCATTGTTCAATAAAATAAGATGGATTAGACTTCCCAAGTATTCACTTAACAAAAATACAGAATGTTTCACCATGAAAGATAATTTAATTGCAGTTTACAAGTTTACGGTTAACTACTGTCGAACGGTGCTTAAAAAAAAAATGTAGGCTTTAGTTCTTTAAAAAGTGCTGGAATTAGATTTCTGAAACAAACATCATATATCAAAACATTGGCAAATGCAAAAAGAAAAACAACATAACCCGAAAACCATGTCGGCAGTAGGATTTTGCTAAGAAATGCTGAATTTTATTTTGACCAACAGTATTACAGCTCCATCCATACTTCTACATTATAAAGGTAGTTTAATCACCCGTAAGAAATGACTAGCTTCTCTGTTTGTGAAGCATGACATTTGAATTGCACAGCCATTAAAAGCATTACATGAAAATGCTTCAAATAATTTACTGACTTGAAAGTCACGAGACCAAGGTTACCATGGTGAGGTACCTATTCAAAGCACACTAGGTCAAGTGAGAGTGCTTTATTAATGGACATCCTTCAATTATGTGACATAACAATATTTATTTAAAGTCACAAACAGGTTATTTTCCAGACTTAAGATAAGTCTCAACTTAATTTTGTAAAATATGATTCATTCTTACAAAACATCATGCAGATAAACCTCTATAATTGTACCTCATGCTGCTATACAAACAGGGAGAAGGGTTTAAAAAAAAAGTTTTTTAGGCACAGACTATGAGTTCAAAAATAATGATCTAAATTCAATTTATATTATCAATCCATAGAACATCATTGTATGTTCAATTTTGAGTTCGTATTCAATTTTAGGAATATTTTATCATTTTATTTTATATTTATCATCTGAATATATGTGTGTCGCTAGCAAAGGTAGTATTTATTCTCCTTCCCTAGTTTAAAGTGGAAGGATTTTGCTGAGCAGTCTTCGCAACCCGGTTCAGTCCTTGTGAAGATGCTCCAATGGTGTGTCAAGAAAAGATACATTTCCGAGTTTGGAAAGAACTAATATATTATGGGAGACAAAAAATGCTGGAGAAACTCAGCGGTTAAGGCAGCATCTATGGAGAGATGCTCTCCATAGATGCTGCCTCATCCGCGGAGTTTCCCCAGCATTTTTTGTCTACCTTCGATTGTTCCAGCATCTGCATTTCTTTCTTAAATAATACATTATGGTGTCTAGTTGAGTTGAGTGTAGCTTACAGATACGGCGCAGAAACAGGCCCTGCAGCCTACCGAGTCAGCACCGACCAGCGATCCCTGCATATTAACACTATCCAACACTAGGGCCAATTTTTGATATTTATACCAAGCCAATTAACCTACAAACCAGTACATCTTTGGAGTGTGGGAGGAAACCAAAGATCTCGGAGAAAACACACGCAGGTCACGGGGAGAAAGTACAAACTCCTTTCAAATAAGCACGTGGAGCCAGGATCGATCCCGGGTCTCTGGTGCTGTATTCCATATACCCACCACCCTCTGAATGAAAAAGTTGCCCGCCAGGTTTGTATGAAATATTGCCCCTGTCACCTTAAACATGTCCCCTTCCTTTTGATTTCCCTGCATTGGGTAAAAAAACCTGTGCATTCATCCTATCTATTCCCCTCATTACTTTATATTGCGCTATAAGATCACCCCTCGACCTCCTGCGCTCAAAGGAATAAAGCTCTAGCCTGCCCAACTTCTCCCTATAGCTCAACCCCTCAGCTCCTTATTTAGCAGGTACATGGATAGAAAAGGAGGGTCAAACGAGGGGAAATGGGACTAGCTTGGTTGGGGCATCTTGGTTAAACCCCTGTCTCACGGTGCGAGTCCACCCACGAGTGATCCCGAGTTTAAAACAAATGAAACTCGTGGTAATCACGTAGAATTAACGTAGCGGTAGCGTTGGAACTCGTGGACGTAACTTAGCGACTCGCAATGCTAAGGGCAGGTACTCGGGAAACCTGTTAACTCATGAAAATCTTTCAACATGATGAAAAATTTCCACGAGTCAAATTTACTCTTGAGGTAAAAATTTTAAACTTTTAAACTCGTTGTAAGAACTTAGTAGCCCGTGAGTTTACCATAGTGACTCGTGAGTCTACCGTGGGCACTCTTTAACTCAGTGGGACAGGCAGCATCTCTGGAGAGAAGGAATGGGTGACGGGATGACGTTTCCAAAATTCTGCTGTGTCTTTCTGTTACTTCAGCACTGTGTGTTCACTTTTTATTAACCAGCATCTGCCCTTTCTTGTGTATGACATTATTTGTAACCGTGGTAGTTGATTGTCGCTCCCTTGGGTCGGGACTCCCAACTCCAGTCCCGTCCCAACCCCCTGGGAAACTGAAATAATGTCATTCACAGAGATGCTGCCTGCCCGCTGAGTGACCACACTGAGGGAATTACCATTTATATGAAGCAGAGAGAAAGGTGAGTTCTACACGGCTCTGCCCGGCTTTTGAGAATGGATTCGGTGGTTTTACCCACTCCCCCTCCCTGCCAACCCACCCACCCACCAAGCCCGTCAGCCGGACACCTCCTCGTTACAACGGCGGAAGCGACATTTCCAAGAGAATGGGGCAGAGAGCTGGGGCAGGGCTGGGATGGTAGCAGGGCAGGGCAGATGAGGCGCACCAAAGGAACAAACAAGTTGATGGCTACAAGGGGCAGGCTGCAGAGGTCTTGTGCCCCAGCGAGGTAGACTGCTCTTCCCCCTGCTAATGCACACACAGAAAGAGAGAGATGAGAGCAGAGAATGATCCCAGCCTAACCAAAGAGCCTTGTCACCCCAGACAGATCAATGACACCTGCACATCCCCCCCCCCCCCCCCCCTCCTCCTCCTCCCCACCCCAACCTCCCTCCACCTCAACTCACGACTGGGCACCAAAGCAGCTCGGGAGGCGAACCCTGAGCTCCGTCTCCCAACAATCTGATGTGCAACTGATGTGAAAGAACAGCGGCTGCGGCCGGCCAGCACCCGGCATGGACTTCTCACACCCTCACACACGAAAAGTGTGTGCGAATAAACAAAAACAAGGAATAAAACAAAAGCCCGGCTTGAAAGGCAACTAAAAATATATTCTGCTTAGAACGAGCAGGAGTGGAGACATCCATCCACATTCAAAGATTTCATCTCCCGTCTCCCCGCAGTGTGTAGGCCTGGCAGTAAATTAAATTAAAATATAGCAAACTTCCGCCCGCTGGTCTTCTAACTGCGTGATGCGTGTTTCAAACAAATCATAAGTCTATAACTGCTCTGGCACTGGACGGTGCACATTTTCCCTTTGTAAGTTATATCAATAGATGCGGCCACGCTGAATTCTATCTTTAACTCAAAGCCGCAGGATGGAGCTGTCTTCTTTAACACTGTTGCTTTGCCGCCACCGCCTCCTTGCTGTACAATGGCAGCGAGTGCGGGGCCGAGATCCTGCCTAGTATTTTTAAGTTCTGAAATTGAATAACTTTCAATCCTGTATCAGAATATACTTACTGTATGAGATGCTGTCCAGCTCCTCTATTTGATACTTAAAACAGACCTTCATTTATGGTTGGCTCAAGAGTAACTCAGGAGAGGAACTTGGTAACTCGGGAGAGGAACTTGGTACATCGCAGAAATGAGAAGTAAACGGCAAACTTAGACATACACGTGGGAACTCGTTTAAATTTGTGAACATAAACTTGGAATCTCATAGACAACCACGAGTGTGATTTTTTCTTTCACTCGGGATCACTCGTGGGTGGACTCGCACCGTGAGACAGGGCCATTAGCATAGATGAGTTGGGCCGAAGCACCTGTTTCTGTACTCTATGACTTCATAATAATAATAATAATGGATGGGATTTATATAGCGCCTTTCTGGAATACTCAAGGCGCTTTACATCGCATTATTCATACATTCCTCAGTCACACTCGGTGGTGGTGAGCTACTTCTGTAACCACAGCTGCCCTGGGGCAGACTGACGGAAGCGTGGCTGCTAATCTGCGCCTACGGCCCCTCCGACCACCACCAATCATTCACACACATTCACACACAGGCAAAGGTGGGTGAAATGTCTTGCCCAAGGACACAACGACAGTATGCACTCCAAGCGAGATTCGAACCGGCTACCTTCCGGTCGCCAGCCGAACACTTAGCCCATTGTGCCATCTGTCGTAATTGCAATGACTTTTATACCTACTTTTGCTGGTAGGAGTAAATTAAGTGGTTCGTTTCTGAAGAAAGCGAGTGGTTGTTAACACACTCACAAGACGTGCTGTAGGTTTGAACTTCACATGAAAAGAGTAACATTGCAACATCTATGCAACAACTCATATTTTGCGAGGGCAGCTTTCAACCCAGCAGTATGAAGATTGATTCCTCTAACTTCATAACCCTTGCATCCCCCCCCCCCCCTTTCTCTGTCCCTCCTCCACCATAGCCGTCGTACTAGTTTCACTGTCGTCCTGCTGAGTTTCACTGTTTGTATTACTTGTTATCACCTTCCCCACAGATAACAATGGGCCATTGTGGGCTCCACCTTTCCTTGATCATCGTTGCTGGCTTTAATCTATCTTTTTGCATATATCTTTCATTAATTTGTTCTAGGTACTTTTACATATCTCTCGGTTCCCTCACCTGTCCCTTTACCTCTTCCCTCACCTCTGTCCAGGGACACCGACTGTCCTTTCAGGCGAGGCAGAAGTTCACTTGCACCTCCTTAAAACTCATCTACTGTATCCGTTGTTCTTAGTGTTGACTCCTATATATTGGCGAGACCAAGTACAGACTGGCCAATTGTTTCGCTGAACACCTTCGCTCAGTCCGATTTGGCCTATGAGATCCTAGCCTCCCGGTTGCCGAACACTTTACCTCCCCCTCCATTCCCACATTGACCTTTCCGTCCTCCACTGTCAGAATAAGGCTCAACGAAAATTGGAGGAACAACACCTCATATTTCACTTGGGCAGCTTACAACTCAGTGGTATATTGATTTCTCTAACTTCAAATACATCACTACTCATTTTCCTCAAGTCCTTTGCTTCCATAGCCTTACCCTATAATAGGAATTTTACTGTTTTAATGAGATCATCCCCTTTTCCTGAACACAAAAGAGTATTGGTCCAGTCTGCTTAACAAACACTGTCAAACAAACCTGCCATCCCAGAATTCAATCTGTTGAACTTTTGTTGCGAGTGCAGGTATATCCTTTCTCACATCGGGAGACAAGTCATATACACAATATTACATATGGGTTCTCACTAGGGCTGTATACAGTTAGAACAATTATTGTACAGGCAATCCTCTTCCAAAAAGACTAACATACGTGTTTTTCCTTTCCTAATTGCTTGCTCTCTTTCAGGGATTCAATAATGAACAAGGACGTCCAGGTCCCTCTGAAGTGAAAAATCTAGCAATCTCACCATTGAGACAATATACTGTGCTTGTACTTTTTCCTAACATAATGGGTGACCTCACATCCTTCTGCTTTATATTAATCTGTTATGTTCTTGTCCATTCATTTAATTTGCCCATATCACCGAAACCTCACTACATTCTCCTCAAAGGCCACAATCCCATTAATCTCTCCATTTTGATTGCCAATTATAACTTCTTTGAACTCCTCATTCACAAGGCCTGTTCTTTACTATTTATAGGGAGTTTTCTGTATCTTCTTTGTGAAATCAGACACAAAATATTTGTTTAATTTTCATGTCATTTCTTTCTTCAATATCATATCCTTCATCTATACAGGTCCCATATTAGCTAAAGTCAATCTTTTCTTCTTTTTACATATCTAAAGCTTCATAGATTTATTTTATATTTCTTGCAAGTCTACTCTTTGCTTCCCCATTTGGGAATATTTCAGAATGTGGCAATAGTCAGTTACAGGATTTTCTGACAATATTTTATGTATTTTCCATTGATCTAAATATTTTACCAGTAACTTTCGAATGTCGCAACTTGACCACCTTCCCCATTGTGTTTTTTTTCTTTTCTTAAAGTGATAGATTAATTTACAACCTACTGTATGTACCAATTCTACCTATCAGTGTTAGCCTTCCATTGTTTATGACCATTCCTTTTAATGTAGTTTCCCAATTTACTATGTGCAATGTAGTTTCCCAATTTAACATGTACTATGTACATACCAATATAGTTTGCTGTATTTACATCTGGCTTACTATGTCTTAAGAAAGGAGGTTGATCTATTGAAAGTGATTAAAAGAAAGTTTACCACTGCCTGCCCAATACCCGACTTGGGCAGGAAGACAGAAATGCAGAGTTGAGATTACAGTCAGATCAGCCATGATCTTCTTAAATGGCAGAGCAGGTTTAAGGTGGCAAATGGCCTACTCCTCTATGTGTGCGTGTCAGAGCTACTCCATACTTCTTTCCCATTTCCCCTACCTCTGTTAAAAGAGAATTATCTTGAAATATTAAATTCTAACCATTGGTTCCTTTGTGACTACATATTTTAGACCGAACCCATTCATTTCCACTTGTGCTATTATCAACGAGCACGTTACAAATCCCACTTGCATTCAGATAAGGCGTTTGTAACTTTTACATTATACCATGTTTTCCTACTGGTGACTTTAATTAGAAGAGAACTCTTGTTAGTATGAACTGTCCCTTCTGATTGCCCGTGGTCATCAATGCTGATTTTGCTACCCTGCATGTTATTTTGACTTTTCCAATTTTCACTTGACCTAAAAATTTTCCCCATCTTCCATCATAACCCTCATTAATCAGTGGTAAGCTTTACCTGCAATCCTAGCTATTCAATTCTTTAGAAAACTGATCTTAGCCCAACTCATATGAAGCCAAACTCAACAATTCATTAATTTTGACGTTCACGGCCCCACTACTAGCATAGCACAGTGTGCCATATTCAAAGTGCAATGCAGCAAAGCAGCAAGACTTGTTTCAATGCATCTTCTAAACCTCTACAACTTAAAAGGATCAGGTAGCAGGCACATGGGAATACCACCACCTGCATGTTCCCTAGCACATGTCATCAAACTGGAATATATCACAATCAACCTTCATCTAAGCTCCTGAAATAAAACATACACAGGTACAGTGCACTTAGAAAGTATTCAGACCCCTTCACTTTTTCCACATTTTGTTACGTTACAGCTTTATTCTAAAATAGATTAAATTCATTTTTTTTTATCAGCAATCTACACACAATAGCCCACAATAAAAAAGTGAAAACAGGCGTTTAGAAATTTTTGCAAAATAATTAAAAATAAATAACTGAAATATCACATTTACATAAGTATTCAGACCCTTTACTCAGTACTTTATTGAGACACCTTTGGCAGTGATTACAACCTCAAGTCTTCTTGGGTATCACGCTACAAGCTTGGCACACCTGTATTTGGGTAATTTATCCCATTCTTCTCTGCAGATCCTCTCAAGCTCTCTCAGGTTGGATGGGGAGTGTTGATGCACAGCTATTTTCAGGTCCCTCCAGAGATGTTCGATCGGGTTCAAGTCCGGGCTCTGGCCGGGCCACTTACAGACATTCACAGACTTGTCACAAAGCCACTCCTGCGTTGTCTTGGACGCGAGCTTTAGGTCGTTGTCCTGTTGGAAGGTGAACGTCTGCCCCAGTCCGAGGTCCTGAACGCTCTGGAGCAGGTTTTCATCAAGGATCTCTCTATACTTTGCTCCGTTCATCTTTACCTCGATCCTGACTGGTCTCCCAGTTCCTACCACTGACAAACATCCCTACAGCATGATGCTGCCACCACCATGCTTCACAGTAGATATGGTATTGGCCAGGTGAAGAGCGGTACCTGTTTTCCTCCAGACGTGACACTTGGCATTCAGGCCAAAGAGTTCAATCTTGGTTTCATCAGGCCAGGGAATCTTGTTTAGGTGCCAGCTGTCATGTGCCTTTAACTGAGGAGTGGCTTCTGTCTGGCCACTCTACAATAAAGGCCTGATTGGTGGAGTGCTGCAGATATAGTTGTCCTTCTGGAAGTTTCTCCCATCTCCACAGAGGAACTCTGGAGCTCTGTCAGAGTGACCATCGGGTTCTTGGTCACCTCCCTGAATATGTTAGTAAGTCTCTATCCTAAGGCCCTTCTCCCCCGATTGCTCAGTTTGGCCAGGCTCTATGAAGAGTCCTGGTGGTTTCAAAGTTCTATTTGTGAATGACGGAGGCCACTGTGCTCTTTGGGACCTGCAATGCTCCAAAAAATGTTTTATACCCTTCCCCAGATCTGTGTCTCAACACAATCCTGTCTCGGAGGTCTACAGACAATTCCTTCATCTTCATGGCTTGTTTTTTGCTCCGACATGCACTGTCAACTGTGGGACCTTATATAGACAGGTGTGTGCCTTTCCAAATCATGTACAATCAATTTAATTTACCACTTGTAGACTCCTATCAAGTTGTAGAAACATCTCAAGGATAATCAATGGAAACAAGATGCACCAAAGCTCAATTTTGAGAGTCACAGCAAAGGGTCTGAATACTTACGTAAATGTGATATTTCAGTTATTTATTTTTAATTATTTTGCAATAATTACTAAACACCTGTTTTCGCTTTTATATTATGAGGTATTGTGCGTAGATTGATGATTAAAAAAATGACTGTAACCAATTTTAGAGTAAGGCTGTAATGTAACAAAATGTGGAAAAAGTAAAGGGGTCTGAATACTTTCTCAATGCACTGTATATGCACCATTTTATACAGTACAGGTAGCTCTGCTATAACGCTATAATTGTGTTCCTAAGAAACCTTGAGTTATAGACAAATGCAGTAGAAAAAACAATTGTGTCAATGGGAAAAGGGGGTTAGGGGCTAGAGTTTCCTGCAGGATTATTAAAATGACTTTGTAAAATCATATTCCCCCATCACCATTCTTCAACCTACCTCATTCTCGCTTACTCCCTTTCCCACAACTTTCCATGTTAACAAGCTGTCAAACGTGCCATTTGCAGCTAACTATTGAGCAGAGATGTTAGCAAGGAGAAATTCACATGTTTACAAATTCCCTGAACATAATTCTTGCTCCTACTGCATGACTTTACCCTGGTAAAAATTTGAGCTATTGTCATTGCTGCCATTTTGGCAAATACATCAACATTGCATCACAAACAATATGAGTAATTATTATTATCACGATGAAGAACATTCTGATTTTCTTAACAAAATAATGGGTTGCACACTTTTGTATTTTTCTGAAAAGGCCAATGTAATCTGTCTATTTCAATGCAGCAGCAGCCTAACTGTCAACTCATTACTACTCAAATTCTAGAGCAGGTTTTGAAGAGCAACCTACTGACACAGTCAAACATGATACTGATGGACCAATCTGATATTAGCCCTTAGGAAGCTTCCTATAGAGGCTCCAGGGCATCCTATCAATTTAACTCCACTTTCTCTACAGCTGCACCCACTCCATCTCCAAAAGAGGGATTTATGCATTTAAATAATTATGTTAACAAACCCACATCTCAAATCATCATTCATGAACTTATTTCAAGTACTCTCCTACTGTGCAGAGCAGTCAATTTAGGTGATTGAAAACCCAATCAAAGACAATACTTTGACAAGGCTAATGAAAGCAGAGAAACATATAACAAGAAAGTACAATTCAAGATAGGAACTCCAGAATGATGCAAGATTGCTCAAGGCTTGTAAACTAGTTGACGTGCATTCATCTTGCTTCGACTTTGATTTGGCAAAGCTATGGGATGTTGCAAAGGTAAGAAGGGATATGGCCTGAAAGGTTTAAATAAAGGAATACTGATTTAGAACATAATTGACTGAGGGAGATTACAAGCGACTGGAGTGACGGCAGAGGTAATTCTTGTGCCAAATACAACACAAGCTGATTTTTATATGACTGCAAATTCACATAGGATCAAAGCACACCAGAACAAAAAATGTTAATTTGTCACTAAATGGTTTTGAAATTCAAGAAGGTGCCACAAATTAAAGAAACGTAGGCTAAGTGACATGGAATGCGTCGGGTTTGATAAATACAGTTGCATTCCTCAGACACCTGTCAGTTATTAATCTTAAGTGCCCACATTCATGTTGAGGATAGAAAGAAACACAACAAAAGCCACATTGCCCTTAACTACTTCCCCAGCTATAACCAAAAGAAGATGATGACTGCAGTGGTGTTAGAATTTTCAACCTACCGATTGAATTACCTCTCTCAGCACGACTCAGGGTTCAAGCACAAAAGAATTTCAATACAACACCAGTTGCTTTGCACCTTCTACTAACACTTCAAACTTGTGGTGGAGAAAGAGAAAGAGAGAAGCTAATGAGATGAATAAACAAAACAATAAAGAAATTAGTGAGAAAGCAATTAAGCTGAAAGCAAACACCCTGCAGTGGTGCAGTCAATGGTACACAAAAATGCTGGAGAAACTCAGCGGGTGCAGCAGCATCTATGGAGCGAAGGAAATGGGTAACGTTTCGGGCCAAAACCCTTCTTCAGACTGATAGGGGGTGGCGGGGAGAAAGAAGGAAAAAGGAGGAGGAGGAGCCCGAGGGCTGGGGGATGGGAGGAGACAGCTCGAGGGCTAAGGAAGGGGAGGAGACAGCAAGGGCTAACAAAATTGGGAGAATTCAATGTTGGTGCAGTCAATAGTTAGATGAATTATTTTACAAAGATATAAAGTGCACTCAACACAGTTTGAGACACGGAAAAGGAAATAAGGAATACTCGCATGTCTAGTACCTCCCATCTATCCCAACATTATCAATGTTGATGGATAATGCTTGATATGAGAATGCATCAGGGAAGGGACGAGAGTAAATTATCTCAGAGAAAAGAGTAAGATAAAGACACAGAATTGGTCTGGAGGACCAATACATGCCCATTTTGCATCCTGCCATTCATTTACATGTCTTGGAAGTTAAGCTGCGATGGTTTCAATTATCCATTGTTCATACAATCCCTTTGCACATCTTGATTTTATAAACCACCTATCACATGCCAAAAAACATTCCACAGTTCATGACTGCCAGAAGGCATATCTAGGGTGTTGCCCAAATATAACTAATATCAATTAAATGCATCTTTGCAAGGACATCAAACTCAAATATACATGACGGTGAAACTTTAAAAAACAGCTCAATGTTAGGTAAACAAATGGAAATTTTTCAAGAATGGTTCATTTTTTCAATTATCCAGCCAATTTAAACATTTTTCACAAAGCTTTGAGTAGAAAGGGAATGATTTAGGATAAGATTGTAATGAAATTACAGCACAACTTTCAGTAGAATAGTGCGACATTAAAATGATGCACCACAACATTATTATCTAAACATAAATTTGAAGAATTAATCCTTGCCGAATACTTTAAATAAAAACTCCACGCATCCTAAAATTCATGACGTTGTCAGCAGAATATAGGATGTTCCAAAAATTCAAAAGAAAGTCCAAGTTCACTGAGGTGACAAATTATTTAAAATGTGTGGAAATGAGTTACAGTGTTTCTGAATCTCAATTTCAATGACTAGAGGATTTAAATGGCCAGCGCAATAAAGCTCACAAACTAAGATCAGTGCAATATCAGGACTTGCGATCCCCAACAAAACGGTCATCTCCAACATATAATTGGATTAAAAAGAGCTGTCTAATTTTTCTTTGTGTTAAATCATGTTTAAAAAAAAAATCTGCATCTAAACACTTTATGAAAATGAAACTCTGCCAAACATTTTCAATTCAATTTACCAATCCCAACCTACAATGCATTCAGAAAGTATTCAGACCCCTTCACTTTTTCCACATTTTGTTACGTTACAACCCTATTCTAAAATGGATTAAATTATTTTTTGTAATCATTAATTTACACACAATACCCCATAATATAAAAGCAAAAACAGGTGTTTAGAAATTTTTGCAAAGTAATTAAATAGAAATAACTGAAATATCACATTTACATAAGTATTCAGACCCTTTCCTCAGTACTTTGTTGAGGCACCTTTGGCAGCAATTACAGCCTCAAGTCTTCTTGGGTATGACACTACAAGTTTGGCACACCTGTATTTGGGTAATTTCTCCCATTCTTAACCATATAACCATATAACAATTACAGCACAGAAACAGGCCATCTCGGCCCTACAAGTCCGTGCCGTTCTTCTCTGCAGATCCTCTAAAGCTCTGTCAGGTTGGATGGGGAGTGTTGATGCACAGCTACAGTATTTTCAGGTCCCTCCAGAGATGTTCGATCGGGTTCAAGTCCGAGCTCTGGCTGGACCACTCAAGGATATTCACAGATTTGTCACGAAGCCACTCCTGCATTGTCTTGGCTGTGTGCTTAGGGTCGTTGTCCTGTTGGAAGGTGAACCTCCGCCCCAGTCTGAGGTCCAGAACGCTATGGAGCAGGTTTTCATCAAGGATCTCTCTGTACTTTACTCCATTCATCTTTCCCTCGATCCTGACTATTCTCCCTGGTCCTGCCGCTGAAAAAGATCCCCACAGCATGATGCTGCCACCACCATGCTTCACCTTAGGTATGGTATTGGCCAGGTGATGAGCGGTGCCTGGTTTCCTCCGGATGTGACACTTGGCATTCAGGCAAAGAGTTCAATCTTGGTTTCATCAGACCAGAGAATCTTGTTTCTCATGCCTTTTGGCAAACTAGAAGCGGGCTGTCATGTGCCTTTTACTGAGGAGTGGCTTCCGTCTTGCCTCTCTACCATAAAGGCCTGATTGGTGGAGTGCTGTAAATATAGTTGTCCTTCTGGAAGGTTCTCCCATCTCCACAGAGGAACTCTGGAGCTCTGTCAGAGTGACCATCGGGTTCTTGGTCACCTCCCTGACCAAGGCCCTTCTCCCCCGATTACTCAGTTTGGCCGGGCGGCCAGCTCTATGAAGTGTCCAGGTGGTTCCAAAGTTCTTCCATTTAAGATTGACGGAGGACACTGTGCTCTTCGGGACCTGCAATGTTGCAGAAATTGTTTTATACCCTTCCCCAGATCTGTGTCTCGACACAATCCTGTCCCTGAGGTCTATGGACAATTCCTTCGTGTTCATGGCTTGGTTTTTGCTCTGACATGCACTGTCAACTGTGGGACCTTATATAGACTTTCCAAATCAGGTACAATCAATTTAATTTATCACTGGTGGACTCCAATCAAGTTGTAGAAACATCTCAAGGATAATCAATGTAAACAGGATGAACCTGCTCAATTTTGAGTGTCATAGCAAAGGGCCTGAATACTTATGTAAATGTGATGTTTCAGTTAACACTTTTTAATTACTTTGCAAAACATTCTAAACACTTGTTTACGCTTCTTCATTCTGGGGTATTGTGTATAGATTGATGATAAAAAAAATGAATTTAATTAATTTTAAAATGCTGTAAAGTAACAAAATGTGGAAAAAGTGAAGGGGTCTGAATACTTTCTGAATGCACTGTATCCAAGAACAACAAATTATTTGTGTATACTGGAACTGAACATTCTGTTCCCCTTCAACTATCATTGTTATCTTTCATCTAATTTAAATTTCATACTTATGTTTATGCATCTATAATGTGTGAAAATCAGCTGGCTAACATTTATCAGTGCCTTTAATGGTGCATTAATCAGTTGTTGCACACTGCATCAATGCTATTTCCAGTCATGAATCTCAGTCACAGAGTCATACATCACAGACACCGGCCCTTCGACCAAACTCATCCATGCCAACCAAGATGCCCCATTAAAACTAGATCCATTTGCCCACATTATCCTCATATCCGTCTTCACCTTTCCTAACCGTGTACCTGTCCAAGTGTCTTTGAAATGCTGTTATAGTATCTGCCTCCACTACCTCCTCTGACAGCTCTTTCAATATACCCACTACTAGCTGACTGAAAGATTGGCCCTCAGATTTCTTTAAATCTTTATCCTGTCACCTTAAACCTATGCACTCTGGTTCTCAATTCCCAAACAATGGGTAAAATACTCTGTGTATCACCCTTTCTATTCCCCCCCATGATTTTATATACCGCTATAAGATCACCACTCAGTCTCCTGCACTCCATGGAATAAAGTCCTAGCCTGCCTAACCTTTCTCTAGAGGGCAGATCCTTGGGTCCAGGCACCATCCTTATGAATCTTTGCACTCCTTCCAGCTTAGTAACATCCTTTCTATAGCAGGGTGACCAAAATTGAACAGAGTACTCCAAACACGGCTTCACCAATATCTTGTACAGCTGTAACATAATGTCCCAACTGCTATTGTCAATACTTTGACTAATGAAGGCAAATGTACCAAAAGCCTTCTATGACGTCACTTTCAATGAACAATGTACCTGTACTCAATCTGAAGAAAGGTCTCGACCCGAAACATCACCCATTCCTTCTCTCCAGAGATGCTGCCTGTCCCGCTGAGTTACTCCAGCATTTTGTGTCTATCGTCGACCTGTACTCCTAGATCCCTTTTTCTCTACAACATTCCATAGGGCCTTACCATTCTCTGTGAATGGTAACTCAAATTTCACTGTACTTTAAAATTGGTATATGTGACAATTAAATTGAATATTGAATCTTGAACGTCCTGCCTGGTTTGATTTTTCAAAATATAACACCTCGCGCTTATATAAACTCCATTAGCCATTCCTCTGCCCATTTCTCCAGCTGATCAAGGTCTTGCTGTAATTTTTGATCATCTTCACCGTCTACGATACCTCCTACTTTAGTGTCATCTGCAAAAAATCATGCCTTGTACATTCTCATCCAAATCATTGATATAAACCACAAACAACAATGGGTCCAGCACCAATCTGAAGCACAGTACTAATCATAGGCTTCCACCACAACTATCCACCACCACCCTCTGCCTCCTTCAAATTAAGCCATTTTCATCTGTTTCACTTGCAGTCATACCCTCCTCCACGGAACAGGTTGGAACCAGCTACTATTACAGGTGTGATTGCCTGCATCCAGGTGATTTTCCCCGTCCCTGATGTGCCTCAGCATTTGAAGCTCAGACTCCAAGTGGTCAACTTTGACCCAGAGTTCTTCGATCAACCAACACTTGCTGCAGACGTGGCCACCAGGAACCACCAAGGAGTCCATCAGCTCCCGCATCATGCAGCTACAGCACATCACGTGATCCTGCATGTCTCCTTTATGTGCAGCCAACATCGCAGTTTACACTGTTCAAAAGGGAACTGCAGATGCTGGAATATCGAAGGTACACAAAATTGCTGGGGAAACTCAGCGGGTGCAGCAGCATCTATGGAGCGAAGGAAATAGGCGACATTTCGGGCCGGGTCTGAAGAAGGGTTTCGGCCCGAAACGTCGCCTATTTCCTTCGCTCCATAGATGCTGCTGCACCCGCTGAGTTTCCCCAGCAATTTTGTGTACCTTCGCAGTTTACACTGCCTGCTTGCTGCTGCTCTGGTCTTGACAGGTCAGCACTCTTCTCCTCTTGTATCGAGCCAAAACCTCAACACTACACTTTGCCACAACATGGGCGCTCCCAACAGGCTGCTTCCACCAGGCCGCTCCTCTGTACCTTACCTTTTATTATTTGTTATTCTGCTTCTAGCCGAGCTAATCGGGTGCCTACTTCAATCTAATGTTTCGCCTCCTTAATCAGCAACAATGAACTAGAAAAAACACTTACACTTCTTCCCGCAATTTTTTTTAAGTTCATTTCTGTTTTCAGCAAGATGGCTGCTCTACTATTGTCTTCAAGTTTTGACGGCAGAAAAAAATCTCTGAAGAAGGGCTCCAACTCAAAGCGTCACCTATGTATTTTCTCCAGAGATGCTGCCCAACTTGATGAGTTACTCCAGCATTTGTGTCTATCTTTAAACTGACAGCGTTGTGATCACCATCTCCAAACTATTCTTCCACTGACACTCAATCATTTGCCTGGTGACACTCCTAAAATTAGGTCAAGTGAGACTATTATCGCCAGTTAGACTATCTCTGACTGGCTCAGAATGCTCTCCCGGAAACACTTCCAAATTTCCACTCACTTGAGTCTTTTACAGTGAATGCCCAGAAAAGTGTTTGTCCCCTTTTCATTCCTAAATTCTACCCATATGGTCTCACTTGAAGAGCCTTCTATGATATCCTACCTCATTATTGCAGCAATGGACTTCTAATCAATACTGCAAAGCCACAAGCTACATCATCTTTCACACTCCCCTCCCCTCTATCCATTGTCATGCATAAAAAGTTGATAACCTGAAATGTCGAGTTCCCAGTCTTGTCGAGTTCACACGTTCCCCCCCCCCCCTTTTCTTGAGAGGGGGGGGACGATCTTCCCCATTTTTTATAGTCCGAATTTTAAAACTCGGTGAAATCTCCGCTTTCCGCTAGACAGTGGGGGTGGGACTGATGATCGAGGGTGCCGATTGGACGAGAGAGACGTTGGTCACTAGGCAATGTGGGGGGGGGGACCATGATGATTGGAGGAGGGAGATGTTCAGAGGCAGAAGTGGGGGGGTTGGACTGAATATAGAGTGCAGTGATTGGAGGAGGGAGACGTCCGTGGAGCAAAGATCATGGAGCGGAGCTTGAATTGCATGCCCAGGTCATAGGTCACAAGTGAAAAACACTCTTGGCAGCCCTGGACACAGACCTGCGAGTCATCCGCAGCCAGGATCGATCCCAGCTCTCCGGCGCTGCAATCGCTGCCAAACCGCCACTGGACCATCCCCGTTCCCACCCGAGTGCCCCCCCCCCACGCCCGGGGGTGGCCAGAGACGTTGGGAGTCAGACGGGAGCGGTGCCCCCAGGTCCACAGCCAGCACAGAGAAGCAGCGCTAAACCCCGCTCAACTCTGCCTGTTTAAGAAGGAACTGCAGATGCTGGAAAATTGAAGGTAGACAAAAATGCTGGAGAAACTCAGCGGGTGAGGCAGCATCTATGGAGCGAAGGAAATAGGCAACGTTTCGGGTCAAAAACCATCTTCAGACTGATGAAGGGTTTCGACCCGAAACGTTGCCTATTTCTTTCGTTCCATAGATGCTGCCTCACCCGCTGAGTTTCTCCAGCAATTTTGTCTTCCTTCAACTCTGCCTGTCCCGCCAGGTTAACCTACAGCCCTGCCTGGACTTATGGGAATGAAGGCCCAGGCTTACAGCCAACACGGAGAAGCAGCACTAGCTCCACGGCTCCGGACTGGTGTCCCGCTCAACTCTGCCTGTCTTGTCGGATTAACCTACAGCCCTGCCTGGACTGACGGGACACCAGTCCGGAGCCGTGGAGCTAGAGCTGCTTCTCTGCGCTGGCCGTAAGCCTGGGCCATAGTTTCCGTAATTACCGTCCACAGGGCCCACGGCTGAAGCCTCCGAAGCCGTGTGTGCCAAGAAATTGGGTCTCCTGGTCCCCCCATGTTTTGATAGCGATTTCCGTGCCTGGGATTAAAGGGAGTAATACATTAGGCTTTATTCCACTCTGAGCACAACCCACTTTAATTTTACTTATCAAAGCAGCAGAGAAACTTAGAACATGTACCTGTTGTTACACAACAAATACTCTCCTAGAAACCTTCTCAGTATCACAGCGCTTCCTAAACAATGGACATTTTATTGAAAAGCACCTTCGACTTTCTATTCCTGGCCCCTCATACACTCAAGCAGAAAGAGTAATGCTTGGTGCCATTGTTTTGTTGTCTGCATTATAACCCAGAGCCAGGTTTAGGATTATGAACCCTTATTAAAATTGAGAAAACTGAAATTGCTCGCATAATTAAGCTGTCCCAGCTATTCAGCTATCTTAAAGCTTTGTATATTTGATGGGTTATCAATTAAAACATTGAAATAAATTATAGTAAATATGTTAGATTGTAGCTCTGTGATCTCCTCATTAGATTAAGTATCCAACCTAATATAGTTAACATGTTTTTTTTATACCAAGTTACTATAATATCAGTTCTCTATATTTTTGCAGGTCATGCAGAGCCCACGATAGTTCAGCTATATCTCTAAAGTGAGAGATTTATTGCTCTGGCTAAATAATATATTTTTAAGTGAAATTAAAAGAGAAGAGCTTGTTCAAGAATATTATGTTTGATACAATAAAGAATTCACTAAATATCAGAGTGTGAAGATCATCCATTGGACAGTGACTAGGTTCTGAAGGCCCTTGAATTTACACACCAAAGTGAATATGAATGAATATGAATGTGAATATGAATGAATATACTTGCCATATTCTCTGCTGAATATAATTCTGGCTATAAAGAATATAATTAACAAAATAACACTGGCAGTGGCAGTATTAAAAAAAAACAGATACATCTAAAAGTGGCACTAGTTAATTAGCCTCATGCTTCACTGAACTACCTGTTAACAATTTTTTTTTTTAAATCAGAAATATGAGAAGTTAAGAGTACTTCACTACGCAGTAAATGATCACTATTATTTTTACGGCATTGTCAATCTGAATAACAAGGTGCTGTGATCAGTATCAACAATTGTAATGGAGTCATGTTAGTTTACAGAATAGAGCTCAACGAGTCTGGGAACAATTGAGATAAATTGCATAAAACCATCAGTATAGCATGTGCAGGAGCAGGTAGGAAAGCCAACAAGATCCAAATTATGTGTGAAGATGGCTACAGTGCAAGTGCCTGGGGTTTTAAAAAGCGAAAGCTTAATGTATAATATAACAATAAATTCAAGGAGCACAATTCATGCTCAAAAGAAAAACAGATTTTTTCTAATATATTTAATGGTTTATGCAGAGAACAGTGAATACATTGCTTGGGGATCTGAAGCTACCAGGAGAAAATAACAAATTCAAAACATAAAGAGCCAAATAAATATCTAGAGGAAAACTAATTAAGGTATAGGAAGATGTATTCGCTAAGAATTATTAAATTCGATTGGCATTTCTCTTTTCTTTTTTTTTTTTCAATGTTTTTTTATGGCTCTATATTAATTATTGAATATCAGGAGAGACTCAGGCAAAAAAAACTAAATGCATCTAGTTTTCATCAAAAGAAACCATGAAGTGCTCGACAGTCCTCACCCATAATCTGTTTTAAGTAAACTGAGATTAGATTATTTTTACCAAAATATAGGTAATTGTTGCATGTGTTGAGCAAATAAGTCAGTCTCTGACTTAAGACCTGGATTCACTAATTTGTTGTAATTAATCTAAGGCCAATAACTATTGAGTTGACAATAAAGCTGAATAGATTCGAAAAATTTGCTGATAAGCTACGAGTTGAAGAACAGAATATTATAACTCCCAAACAATTTTCTTTAATCTGGAGAATACTTTATTGGTCCCAAGTGCAAAATGCAGATAAAGCAACAGTGTTAGCATTCACAATACTCAACAAAAGCCCTAATTTAACAGGATAAGTATGGTAAAACGAGCATATTTTAGATGCTAGAAGCACAGCAACAGGGAACAAAATAGTTTGCTTTGCAAACAAACTTTGCTGAAGAGGAGTATCTGATGGATGTCAGCATTGCCACATTATTTAATCACAGGAAACTTTATGGTACTGCGCCACTCATGTCCATCCATCTTAGTCACCAGCTGCACTATGCAAGGCAATCAATACCTAAGACAAGGAAGACTAAGTCTCACATCTTCCATCATTAATAAGTGTCGCACAAATCTCTGACAGAAGTGGTAAGGTATCCATTCGCATCATGGCAGAATAAAGAAGAATGAACTAGCGATTTCTTCTCAATTAATACAAATCCAAAGCTTTCCCACAGTGCTGTAACTTCCTAAAGAGAAACATCAACCTTGCAAAAGGGCAACAAAAGCAACTGGTCACTCTGGACTGTGCTGTCTTCAGATCTAATTTAAATGTTTGCAGAGTGATATATGGTCACTTTGGACTGATCATTATGATGGTGGTAAGGATCTTTACCAAAGGTAGACACAAAATGCTGGAGTAAAGGGGCTGTACCACTGCAGCGACCTAATTTACGGGTTTAGATGAGTTTGACCTTGACTCAAATTCGTAGCATGGTCGACACGTGGTCCTAGGAGGTATTATGAGGTCACTGGAACTCTCCTTCATGCTCGAGGGAATACACGCGGCCTTAGCCATTTCGTGTAAAATTTTTCAGCTGTGCCATGTTAAAATTTTAAGCATGTTGAAAAATTTTCCGCGAGTATAAATTGGTCGGCATGGTTCTTTTGAACTCGTAGTGCAGTGGAGTGGGGTCGCTATGTAGTTATAGGCAGTCGAGGGCAGCCGTTAGCAATCTCCTTTGCTGACCGGGCATTTTAATTGGGTCATTGGAGTTTTCAGGACCAAGGAAAACCAACCGGTAAGTAAAATGCCCGCTGAACTTTATTAAACATTGCCTGACTTCTTAAAAGTGTCTCCACTCCTTCTCCCCCACTTCTCCATGTGTGCATGTGCGTGTGCGTGTGTGTGGTCGGTCAATCCAGCTCGCGGTTTCATCACTGACGATCGATCCAGCTCGAGGTTTTCCAGGCGAGTGCCCTCGAGCTTGAAGGTCGAAGGCACTCGCTGTAAAGTCGCGTCAGTGGGACAGGCCCTTAACTCAGCGGGACAGGCAGCATCCCTGGAGAGAAGGACTGGGTGACATTTCGGGTCGTGACCCTTCTTCAGACTGAGAGTCAGGGGAGTGGGCGGGACAGAAATACAATGTAGTCAGAGACAGTAAGACTGGTGGCAGAACTGGGAAGGGGGAGGGGTTGGAGAGAGAGGGAAGGCAAGGGCTATTTGAAGTTAGAGAAGTCAATGTTCATACCGTTAGGGTGTAAGCTACCCAAACAAAATATGAGGTGCTGTTCCTTGAATTTGCACTGGGCCTCACTCTGACAATGGAGGAGACCCAGGACAGAAAGGCCAGATTGGGAATGGGAGTGGGGAGTTAAAAGTGTTAAGCAACCGGGAAATCAGGTAGGTTTAGGTGGACTGAGTGGAGGTGTTCAGCGAAACGATCGCCGAACCTGCGCTTGGTCACACCGATATACAGGAGTTGACAACTGGAACAGCTGATACAGTAGATGGGGTTGGAGGTGCAAGTGAACCTCTGCCTCACCTGAAAAGATGGTCGGGGTCCTTGGATGCAATCGAGGGGGGAGGTAACGGGACAGATGTTGCATCTCCTACGGTTGCAGGGGAAAGTACCTGGGGAAGGGGTAGTTTGGGTTGGAAGGGACGAGTTGACCAGGGAGTAGCGGAGAGAACGATCTCTGCGGAAAGCAGAAAGGGATGGAGAGGGGAAGATGTGGCCAGTAATCGGATCCCGTTGGAGGTGGCGAAAGTGTTGGAGGATTATATGCTGTCATCATGTCATAGCATCAGTCAGTGTATTGAGTGTGTAAGTTGAGAGTTCATATTACAGTTATGCAAGACAATGGCGAGGCCACATTTGACCAGTTTTGGTCAGCCTATTATAAGAAAGATATTATTAAGTTGAAAACGGTGTAGAGAAAATTTACGAGCATGTTGCCAGGACTTGAGGCCCTGAGCTATAGGGGGAGGTTGTGCAGGCTAGGACTTATGTCCTTGAAGCACAGGAGGATGATCTTCTAAAGGTGCATAAGATCATGAGCTTCTTTGAATACAACAAAAACATTGCCTTTCATAATGGCTCCTCCTCAGGATGGCTCCTCCTCAGGAGGAGGAGCCATCTTGGTGAACGGCTGCTAGCCAGCAGCCGTCCGTTTTAAATCCGTTTTTTTTATAGTTTTTAGTGAGTCCTGTTTTTTGTTTGTAGGGGATATGGTCTTTTTAATGTGGGGGGTAGGTGTAAACTTAATTTCTAGGTCCCTACCTGGTCGGTGTGGCAGCCTTTTCTCCGGGCTGCCCGTTGACCCGTCCTCGTGGCCTAACTGCGGGCTTGGAGCGCCGTTTCCTGGCGGGAACCGCCCAGCACCTCGGCCTCGGCGGCGGCACAGCGTTGGAGCGCTGGAGCGGAGCGGGCGATCCCTTGCCTGGGTCGCCGCGCTGGAGCGACGCGCTGGAGCTCTGGCGAGCTGGACCGCCGAGAGCAACAACTCCGGGCTGCGGGTCTGCGGAGCGTAGAGGCGGCGTGCGGAGAGGCGGCAGTGTGGAGAGGCGGCGCCAACTTTATCAACGGGAGCCTGGGAGCTCCAAACCGGCGCGGCCTTGTCGGCTTCGGCAGCCGTGGGCTCCAACCAGGAAGCGGCCGTTCCAAGTGGCCCAGCCGCCAAAAGGACTCTCCCGATGCCGGGGCAAGACCACCCGGTGAGAACGGCCAGGAACATCGGGCCTCCGTAGAGGCAATTGCGGTGGCCTCAATAGGCCTGACTTTGGGGTGAACATGGGGTGGGGACTGGACATTGTGCCTTCCTCCACAGTGCTATCCACTGTGGGGGGATGATTTTTTTGTCTAATTGTAGTCTTGTAGGTCTGTGTCCAAGATGGCTGCCGTGAAGAGAGAGTGGACGCTGGCACGATTTGGTTGCCGCTGCTCCCTCTTCACACTGTGTTTTTGATTTTCTGTTTTTGGATTGAATCCTGTTTTTAATTTGTGTCTCTGTGATGTCTTTATTACTAGTTATATTCCGATTATATGTTATTCCGATATACTATGTAAGGTGTCCTTGAGATGTTTGAAAGGCGCCCATTAAATAAAATTTATTATTATTATTATTATAATCCTTGATCGTAGTTGGTCAAAGACCCAATGAAGGCTAACCCCTTGATTTCTTCAATCTTATGAGTTAATACATTCAGGTGGCATCCGAACAGATTGCTGCTTCAGTGAGCTGTTGTACATCACCTTTTACTGTATCAGGTGGAAGAGTGGAAGGGGTGGAGATGGGAAGATGTGGCCAGTAGTGGGATCCCGTTGGAGGTGACGAAAGTGTTGGAGGATTATATGCTGTATGCCACGGCCGATGGGGTGGAAGGTGAGGACAAGGGGGACTCTGTCCTTGTTGCGAATGGGGGGAGGGGGAGCAAGAGCGGAGCTGCAGGATATCAAGGAGACCCTAGTGAGAGCCTCATCTATAATGGAAGAGAGGAACCCCCGTTTCCTATAGAATGAGGACATCTCCAATGATTTAGTATGGAAAACCTCGCCCTGGGTGCAGATGCAGCGTAGACGGAGGAATTGAGAGTAGGGGATAGAGTCTTTACAGGAAGCAGGGTGGGAAGAAGTGTAGTCTAGATAGGTATGGGAGTCAGTAGGTTTGTAGTAGTTGTCGGTCAATAGTCTGCCTCCTGTAATGGAGACAGTGAGATCTAGAAACAGTAGGGAGATGTCGGAGATGGTCCAAGTGAATTTGAGTGCAGGATGGAAATTAGTCATGAAGTTGATGAAGTCAGTGAATTCTGCATGCGTGCAGGAGGCAGCACCGATGCAGTCGTCAATGTTGCGGAGGTAGAGTTCAGGGATAGGGCCAGTGTATGCCTGGAACAGTGATTGTTCAACGTACCCAACAAAGAGGCAGGCATAGCTGGCGCCCATGCGAGTGCCCATAACTACGCCTTGGATTTGGAGGAAGTGGGAGGAGTCGGAGGTTGTTGAGGATAAGGACCAGATCTGCTATGCAGAGGAGATTTTTTGTAGATGGAAATTGGCTGGTCTGCGGTCGAGGAAGAAACGGAGGGTTTTAAGACCTTCCTGGTGGGGGTTGGAGGTGTAGAGTGACTGGACATCAATGGTAAAGATGGTAAAGAGGGAGTGGGAGCCTGGAAAACGGAAGTCGTTGAAGAGACGAAGAGCGTGTGAGGTGTCTTGGACAGAGGTAGGGAGGGATTGGACCGGGGGGGATAGGATGGAGTTGAGGTATGTGGAAATTATTTCGGTGGGACATGTACAAGCAGAAACAATGGGTCTGCCAGGACAGTTCTGTTTGTGGATTTTGGGGAGAAGATAAAATCGGGCCGTGCGGGTCTGGGGAACAATAAGGTTGGAGGTTTTAGGGGGCACAGAACCAGAGTAATAAAATCAGAAATGGTGTGTGATATTAAGGTATGGTGCTCGTCTGTGGAGTCATGGTTCAAGGATAAGTAGGAGGAGGTGTCTGAGAGTTGTCGCCTCGCCTCGGCCCGGTAGAGGTCAGCGCACCAGACTATCACTGCGCCTCCCTTGTCGGCAGGTTTGATTATCAAGTCGAGGTTGCTGCAGAGTGAGCGGAGGGTTGTACGTTCAGGGGGGGGGGGAGAAGTTAGAATAAGTAAGGGGAGTGGAAATGTTAAGGCAGTTGATGTCCCGCCAGTAGTTGGAAATGAAAAGGTCTAAAGCAGGTAGAGGGCCATCCGGGAGAGTCCAAGAGGAGGGGCTCCGGTGGAGACGGGAGAAGGGGTCATCATTGGGTAGTGAGGACTCGTTCCCATTGAAAAAGGCATGGAGGCGGAGGCGATGGAAGAAAAGTTCTATGTCGTGGTGGACCCGGAACTCATTGAGGTGGGGGTGGAGCGGAACAAAGGTGAGGCCTATGCTGAGGACAGACTGTTCCGTATCAGAAAGGGGGAGGTCAGAGGGGATGGTGAACACACGGCAAGGGTGGGGGTTGGGGTCGGAGATAGGCAGGTGAGTAGATGGAGGCCGAGGTTCCACCCATTCCTTCTCTCCAGAGATGCTGCCTGTCCCGCTGAGTTACTCCAGCATTTTGTGTCTACCTTCGATTTAAACCAACATCTGCAGTTCTTTCCTACACAAAGATCTTTACCAACATTTGTTATGTTGGCAATTGGAAATAAAAAATGTTAATTACTGCAATTTTATCTCAAATCACCGTTATAAAAATGCTTCAGATCATCAACTACGAACATTATACCAAATCATATTATGCAATTGAATTTAGATTATTGCTTTAAAAGGCTTGTGAAATTAACATGCACTGCACTTGATGCTTTATCATAAAATGTATACTCGGAGGATGTGGGGTGATCCTATAGAGGAGTGTGAAATCATGAGGGGAAATAGATTGGATGAATGCACAGTCATTTTTTTCCACAGGGAAGGGGAATCAAGAACTAGTGGGCATAGGTTTAAGATTAAAGGAAAATGATGCTGGTTTATACCAAAGACGGACACAAAATGCTGAAGTAACTCAGCGGACAAGCAGCATCTCTGGATAAAATGGATAGGTGATGTTTCGTGTTGGGACCATTACTTGGGCTGAAGAAGGGTCCCAACCTAAAACGTAACTTAACCATCTTCTCCAGAGATGCTGCCTGACCTGCTGAGTTACTCCAGCATTTTATGCCTATCTTTAGCAAATTTTCACTGTTGGGTACAATTGTCACTTCGTGACTACCTTTAAAAGGCAAATATTAAAAAAACATTTATTTTGAGAATGCCATTAAAAGAACTGATGACTGCAGCTAAATGATCCTCATTATTTCCCCTATTGAGATGCTTTCATTAATACACATTATTTTTGTGTAAATTTCAGCATTCAGCATGTTACTAATATTACAATATATATTATGTCCTTTATAGGAAGATGCGAAATATTTGGGTGAACATATTGAAATTTAATAGATGCAGAGTGGTTTAAACAATGCAAAAGACCACAACAGTAAATTCACATGAAATTGTACAATATATAAAAAGAACAGATAAATTAATGACCCTGAACTTGCTGAGAACTGCTGAGAGGTTCATGTCTATCTGTCTGTCATGTCTATCTCGAATATAAGTGGCAGGAAATTTAGAGCTCCTCAAATAGAACTGTCCCAAATTTGCTCACGACTCATCATTGGAGTTTTGCTGACTGTGCTCCATTTTTGGGACCCATCGTGAAGTCCAGCAGTAGAGCACCAACTTGCTGCTGTTTCCCAGTATTTACATTGTGAAATCTGTCTGCTGAACTAGTGCTAAGTTAAAGGAACTGCAAGCATATTAAAGTCAATGGAGAGGGACAGCTGCAAGGAACAAAGCTAAATATTGGGCAATTTACATTTCTTTTGGTTTGGGAACTTGGCTCCATCCAAATTCTTGGCTCCATCCAAGACCGCAAGAAATTGCAGAGAATTGAGGACGCTGCACAGACCTTCACGCAAACCAGCTTCCCTTCTATTGACTCCATCTATACTAAGCACTGCCTTGACAAGGCCACCAGCATTATCGAGGATAAGTCTCATCCCAATCACTCCCTCTCCTCCCCTCTCCCATCAGGCAAGAAGTAAAGAAGTGTGAAAATGCACGCCTCCAGATTCAGGTTTAGTACCTTCCCTGCTGGTATCAGGCAACTGAACCATCTTATCACCAACTAGAGAGTGATCTTGAACTACAATCTATCTCATTGGAAACCCTTGGACTATCTTTAATCAGACAATCTTGCACTGAACATTATTTGCTTGATACTGTATTTGTGCACGGTGGACAGCTCAACTGTGACCGTGTATTGTATTTCCGCTGACTGGATAGCACACAACAAAAATGCTTTTCAAAGTACCTCAGTACACATGACAATAAACTAAACTACAAAAAAAATCCCATACTTCTTTGAATTAATCAATTTTATTTAAAATCATTTTTAAACTAAAATATTTCAATGTTTTAAAAAATGTTTCATTATACTGAATGCCAAGGATATTCAGAAGTATTCAAAGCTTTTAACATATTGGGCCATTGGCTAAGCTTGGAATAAGATATGTTTGCTGTTACAGTTGTAAACCTTAATCTGGGTTGTCCACTTGGCAATATTATGCTGTATTAGATCTTGCCGTCACACAGGGCTTTAATCAAGATTTCTTCAGTCAATGTTAAAACTGTCGTATCTGGAAATGGTAAAGCCATACTAACTATAAAGATCAGCCCAGTTATCAAGTTCTGGCCCAATCAAAATAACTAAAAGTCTCTTCTTGACCACTTCCTGTCTGTGCTGTATATTGATTTTAGAAAAAATGCTACCAGAAATTGCTATGATTTTTGGCCATCTTACTCACAGTCCTCCTCCTCTGAGGCAGCCCAAATAATCTTTCCGATCGATAAAAAAAAGAAAAAGTTCTGAGTGTTTAAAAAATCTTTAGATCAGCTGATTGGTCCTCTCGACTGTCGATCACCACGATGAAGGTCACGCCCCTTCGGGTGGCTGGGCAGGAGTATAAGACCCCGGATGCCTGGACATGAGTCAGTCACTCTGGAAGATCGTGAGGGAGAGTCCACAACTGTGATTCTAAGCTGTGAATCAACTGAAATGTGAGTCTACAATGTACTTGCAATAAATGATTTGTTAACCCTTAATGACAATGCAATGAGTTGTTTGGCAATTTGGTGGCCTGCACTCTGCTTGCAATGCCATGAAATTGAGTTTGGTGGCCTGCAATCTGCTTGAAATGACATGAAACCGGATTTGGTGGCCTGCACTCTGCTTGAAATTCCATGAAACTGGATTTGGTAGCCTGCACTCTGCTTGAAATGCCATGAAACTGGATTTGGTGGCCTGCTCTGCTTGAAATGCAATTTCAAGGAATAGCCGTGAGTGAACTGCCAGCCCACCAGCCCTGAGTGACTGAGCTGCCAGCTCACCAGGCCTGAATGACTGAGCTGCCTGCCTACCAGGCCTGAGTGACTGAACTGCCAGCCCACCAGGCCTGAGTGACTGAGCTGCCAGCCCACCAGGCCTGAGTGACTGAGCTGCCAGCCCAATAATCTATTTGGCCCACAATGTCCATACTAGGCCTCTGGAAACCAGTCCCTTCGGCCCACAACACCCATACAAGCACCCCAGAAAGCTTCCCCCACTGGCCACCAATATTGGAATTGGTGCAGAGGTGGAATATTGCGTTGGGTGACCAGCCCTCCCGTGTGAACATGGGACCCAACGGGTCCCACTTAGTCTAGTATTTAGATACAATCCCTCTATGAAGGAGTGCTCATATAAATCATTCATTTGGTTATTCTCGCCACAGAGACCGACTGATCGAAGGCCCTTGCCCCTCCTGTTGCACGTAATTTTAATTAAAAAAAAGAGAAATAAACATACCTCAACCTCACTTTGTTCACAATCATACAACACATCTTTTAATTCCTTATGAAGACTTTGACCCATCAGATCTCTGGTGTTCAAAATATATATTTTTTCCAAATGGAGCTTTAAGTTTTCTGACCTCTGCCTAATGTGTAAAAGTAAAAAATGTTTTTTTCACTAATTGCTCATTGAATATATACATCATTGAAATGTGAAACAAGTACATAATTATCACATTGTGGCGTCACCTGATGGTCAGACCACTTACGGTCGAACCCTTGTCAGTGTTTACGAGGACTGTCACGTGATGTCATGTGTTAAGGGGAGTGTCCTAGTACTTAAGCAGATCTCACCTGGAGATAGAGGGTTGACAGGTAGCTGAGCTCGAGACAACACCTACGTTCAGCAGCAGCAGCAATGACAATATGTTAGAGCACCAAACGTGGATTTATTTCGAACCTATTATGTCTGAATAAAGCAACTGTTTATTCACCACGTTTGGTGCCGCTACATTGGTGACCCGCGAAGATCCAAATTGGGATTTTGGATTTCTCCCGACACACGCAGCCTCGAGAGACCTGATGTCTGCAGCCGACAGCCCAGCCCTACTCAACGACGCTGCCGCCAACCCGGCCCTACTGCAAGGTATACCGCAGGCCACCCGGGTCGATGGCCGTGGTCCGGGCTTTGTTTGACGGTCGCCAATCTCTACTGCATGACCTCGCCGGGTTTATTAATTAGTTTATTCTTATTTCTTTGCAGTATATTATTTGGTTTGCATTGTTGCCGACGTCTAGCAACCGTTGCTGGGTGCCGTATTTCTCGGGACACGATCCCCAGCTGGTCGATGAGATGCGACTGTGTCTCGTCCATCCTGCGGCTTTTGCATTGGTCTCCTCGCACCCCTCGGCATATAGCAGGGATGGCCCACAGCCGGAGAGTCGACTGCGCCCGCGGTCCCTACCGTCCCGACCCATGGCCGGGGTGCCCCCAACCCACAGCAGGAGCCGCCCTCGACCATGCTTGCACACCTTCTTGTAGAAGGTTAGCGCGTTCTATCCTGTTCGCCTGTGCATTTACGAGTTTTCGCTGCCGCGTTTCTTTAGCCTGCTCGTTTTCCATCCACCGGTTCTGGGGGGTTCCTGTGACGTCACCTGATGGTCAGACCACTTACGGTCGAACCCTCGACAGTGGTTACGAGGACTGTCATGTGACGTCATGTGTTAAGGGTGTGTCCTAGTACTTAAGCAGATCTCACCTGGAGATAGAGGGTCGACAGGTAGCTGAGCTCGAGACAACACCCTCGCTCAGCAGCAGCAGCAATGACAATATGTTAGAGGTCCAAACGTGTATGTATTTCGAACCTATTATGTCTGAATAAAGTAACTGTTTATTCACCACATTTGGTGCCGCTACAACATCTTGTTTTTTCCATTTCAAATTTTATGAATCATCTCAGAATTACTGACATAATCTACAGCAAAACTGGACAGTCAAAACCTATTTTAAAAGTGCCAAGATACGCTTTCCTGGTAAACTTAATACGGTAAGCTTTATGGCAAGTATTGTATTACTCGTAGCCAAATTAAATCAATAAAATGAGACACATAAAAAATGTAATTTGCATATATTTTGATCATTACACTTCCTATTTTGTTTCTTATACACACACAGGTAATTCTGTGCAGGCATTTCTAATTTGCAATATCTCTCTGTTATGGATAATTTTACTACTACAAGTTAAGATAGTCAAAAAACATAAACTTAGTTATATTAGTTATGTAGTTGCAATTACTATTTACTTAAGCAAAAGATGGTGTTAAAAATGTCACAATAAGCAAATTAATTTAAGTTGAGTTTATTGTCTCATGTACCAAGGTAAAGTGAAAAGCTTCTTTTTTGTGTGCTATCCGGTCAGCAGAAAGACTATCATGTGATAACAATCAAGTCGTACACAGTGTACAGATACAGTATTATGGGAATGATGTTTAGTGCAAGATAAAGTCCAGTAACATCCAGTTAAAGATTGTCTGAGGGTTTCCAATGAGGTAGATGGTAGCTCAGGATCGCTCTCAAGTTGGTGATCGGACAGTTCAGTTGCCCGATAACAGTTGAGAAGAAACTGTCCCTGAATCTGGAGGTATGCGCTTTCACACTTCTATACTTCTTGCCTGATGGGAGAGGGGGGGGGAGAGGAAGTGACCAGGGTGAGACTTGTCATGGTGACCTTGCCAAAGCAGCATGATGTGTAGATAAAATCAATGGAAGCAAGGTTGGTTTGTGTGATGGTCTGGGCTGTGTCCACAATTCACTGCAATTTATTGCGGTCTTGGATGGAGATGTTCCCAAACCGTCTGATAAAATGCTTTCTACGCGTATCTGCAGACATTGGTGAGAGTTGTTGGGGATATGCCAAACTTCCCAAGTCTTCTAAGGAAGTAGAGGCGTTGGTGTGCTTTTTTGCCCGTTGCTTCAATATGGCTAGTCCAAGACAAGTTGCTGGTGATATTTACGCCTAGGAACTTGAAGCTTTCACCATCTCTAGTTTGGCACCGTAAATGTATATGGGTATATGGACCACTTCGCTTCCTGAAGTTGATTACTATCTCCTTTAGCTTGCTGATATGAGAGAAAGGCTGTTGTCTTGACACCAGGTTACGAGGTTCTCAATCTATTTCTCGTCGTTATTTAATATCCAGCCCACTTTCATAATGTTGTCTGCGAATTTGTAAATTGAGTTGGATTTGTATTTGGCTGCACAGTCCTGGGTATATAGGGAATAAAAAAGGGGACTGAGAACACATCCGTGCAGAGCACCTAGAAACCTTTTTGCTTTAATTGCTAGATTTAATCAGAAAAAGATTTATTATACAAATCATATCCGAGCGCATTATAATGAAAATTTAATTGTTTTTAAAACAATTGCTGACAAATATTGAAGGTAGTTATTCTTGATGCATAGCCAAGTTTATTTCAGAATACTTCATATTTTTTATTGCAGTGAACTTTACACTGTTATCATAATTAATATTACCTAAATCAAATCTGACAGGTTACAGCTTTATTAAATTAGATCATCTGACAAATAAATGGCGCTACTGTCACTTTTTACAACTGCACCTAAATAATCACTGTTCACTATTGAAAGAAAGGAGCAAAAACCTAGTTGGCAATGCACTTGATGCTAGGCTTCCTGTACTGTCTTACCATCCTATTAGCGTAGCCTAACAAAATTAGGTCCAAATATGCAGTAATAGGATGCAAATTGTTCCACCACAATTGCCTCGAGCACCGGTCTTTGCCTGGTTTAGCGCAATTCTATCTATATCATTACAGAGGCCTGGTATAATTCATCAAAAAAATGTCAACCTTATTGCGAATGCCTGGGCAGTAAAACCAGTTGCTGTTAACCATTGTTTGAAAATGGCATGTTAGGTCTGCCACCTCCAATCCCCTGCCACTCCTGCACTTGTACATTTCTCCCTTGGGTAATGTTAGACACTACATTTGAGCCTGCCAGAACAATTAACCCTTCTGTTAATTAGAAGAAAATGTCAGGTGCACAGATGGTACAAGCTGGCATGCAGCCATCTAGCCAACTGCTACTGAAAGCAGCTACCCTGCTGCTGACAACTGTTAAGTCAAGTGCCAAACCAGCAGATGTCAATTTTTTCCAGCTGAGGAAGGCGAAACAACAGAGAGATCCAATGTTTTTGAACCCACAACGAATACTTCAATATCCCTGCCTGGTGCTATATTAACTGATCCTATATAAATACAGTCCATTGCAAGCAGGGAACAAAGTAACCCTTTCATTCTGAAATCCAATTAAACCATCCTTAAGCTAATCATTCAAATGACAAGGTGCAAAAAATATTTGCAAGCTAATTGTGAGGGGAGAAACAGATATCTTTCTTGAAACAGAAGAATAAAAAAGGATTGTGTCCAAAACATGCCAGTTTTACAACTGGTCAATTTTAAAACAGAAAACATCAAAACCCAAAAAGGGACTCAACTGTAGCCCAATAATCAAAAGAGGGAATCAACTGGTTCTTGAGCTAATTAGAAGAGGAAAAGAGATCAGGTCTGGGAGGTGGGGAGAAAGCAATTCCAAGGAGAAAAGCAAATGAGCCAGCAACTTGACACTTAACAGGATTTATTTGTACACTCTGCAGGAATACAATTGTAACAAATTTAAAAGCTCCAAATTAGCCATCTTGTTGAACATCCTCGACCAGTCCCTTAAGGTCTTCTGGTGGGGCTGCTAAATGCCTATAGTACAACTAAGCACCGTATGGATCTTTTCCACCCAATCTTGTGGTATTTATAATGCTGTCAGATTGCACAGAAACAACTTTACAGAAGTTAGGCTCAAGTTATAAAGCTCTACACTTACGTGATTAAACTATGACATGCTGGGCTTTCAACTTTCTCCAATGGAATACTCCTCAAGTTAAGTGTGGAAAACTGAAGAGCATAAGAAGAAAGGAAACATGGTGAAAGGAACTTTTTTTCTTTTTCTTTAAAGCATTTTTAAAAGGTTTTTATTTGCAGGACTTTCATGGAATTCTGTCTACTATAGTTTCCTTTAACATTAAATTGGATGACTTTTCTGAACCCTACTTAAGAGGAAATCAGAAATGGCTACAGAAAAATAGATCGTTCTTTTTGTTTTCCTTTCTTCATGATACATTGAAAATAGACAGACATCCAGTACAATATTGTCCTCGCTCAAACTTCAGGGACTACGTACAATGCCTACATTTATCACACACTGTACTCAATAAGGTCTTAACCCATCTATCTTTATAAGCCTACGCTTCCTACTATGGAACACATTTCAGCTCAACACAGTATTGAGCTAATGTAAAAACACTGGTATAAGATTCAATGTTAAAACTATCACGAAGATAGGGAACGATCGTACGACATGACCGATAAATGTTGTCAAGTAGTGATTCAATAACTTGGCTACCACTAGTGATGAAAGGTTAACAGATCTGTGTCTGAGAGCAGTGTACAATCTTCAATCCTGAAAATATCAAAAGGCATAAAAGGTGATCTTAAACACTGGCATTTATAAACTACAAAAAAAAATCCTCTGGCGTATCAATGTTCAACAATATATGATCAAAGGTAACGATTGAAATAACTCAAATTGTACAATATCCTTTTCTCTATACTGACAATGAAACACATAGTATAATTTGCAAAATTGCACCAGTCTGCATTTCGTGTTTCCTCTCTACTAACACTATTAACTCACCTATATTGCCGATTTGAGCAAATTTTCTTTTTTTTTAATTCACATTAAAAAGGTATTTGATGAGCCAGCCTATATTGTTTTCATGCCTGATAGAAATGGGATTCCAGTGACTGGGATTCTAAAGATGCGGGACAGGCAGCATCTCAGGAGAAAAAGAATGGGTGACGTTCCGGGTCGAGACCCTTCTTCAGAATGAGTCTGAAGAAGGATCTCGACCCAAAACGTCACCCATTCCTTCTCTCCAGAGATGCACCTGCATTTTGTGTCCATCTTCGGTGTAAACCAGCATCTGCAATTCCTTGCTACATAGACTGGGATTCTAACCCAGCTCTCAGTATTATAAGACTAGTCTATCAATAAAGTTTGTAATTCTGCTTCCTCCCTCTAAATCCTTGAAATTGTGTTACAGAAAAAAATAAGCTGAACATGGATAATTAATCAATTTTGGTTAACTTCTTAAATTTCATCACTGGGAGAATGTTGTAAAAATTGAACAGCTAATAACCATACTGTAATTTGGTAAGTACAATTAAAGAGTAGATGGGTCATTTTCATCAATCTGTTCTGTTTAATCCCAGTTATGAAATTCTTATCAGCACATCAAACACTTTGTCAACAATGTCAACTAATGAAATCTTTTGCATGAACACAATTGGGCAATAGACCAGAAAATAGGCACCAAGTTTGTCATCAAGTGGCTTATTCGGAATAAAAAGGCCTATCTCTATAATTATAAAACTCTGATCTTGGATGTGGATGTATATATTTGTGTGTTTATTTGTTCGTCTGTGATTCACATCGACGCACTAACAGTGAAATTTTTACATATTCCGATAGAGATTTATGCCATGATGTCAAAAATCCCCACATCTGAAAATTTGATGCATTATTTCCCGAGTTATTTATGAAAATGGTCAAAAAATTCAAATAACTTGGTAAATAAATGAGATGGTCTCGCTGATGACGTGACAATGGCTCTGCCTGCCTGCCTCTGCTCGCGCTGTCACAATGGATCTGCCTGCCTCTGCTCGCGCTGCGAGTGACGTCACCCCTGTTCTGTCTTCTGTACTTATTGGCTTCTTAACTTTCACTTCTTTAAATTTGTCACTTAGCATTTTTAAACGGCTGCTCAGGTCGTGCTGCGCGCTCCGCTGGGCTCCTTGAAGTTCTAGAACATTGCGGCGGTGGTCGTTATCGCCGTGTGTGCGCGGGTGAGGGTGCGGGACAGCGCGGTGGGAATTTGATCGTGGCGGCCATTACTCCCTCTGGGAGAGGCCGTCTATGGAGACCAGCGATTCCTCAGTCGATCACAGGGACTCGGAAAATCGTGAGGGGGAGGAGGCGGGGGGGAGGAGGAGGGGGGGTTGGGGGGGAGGAGAACGGGAGTAGGGGGGAGGAGGAGGGGGGTTGGGGGGGAGGAGAAGGGAGGGTTGCGGGTACGAGAAGGGGGAGTTGAGGGGAGGGGAGGCTGCTGCTCTTCGACCTGGGTAGGTGCTGCCTCTACCCCCTTCCTCTGTGTTCCTTCCCTCTCTGCCTCCCCTCCCTCTCTGCCTCCCCTCCCTCTCTGCCCCCCTCCCACCCTCTCTAGGGAGTGGTGAATATTGGGACCTAAGGGTGAGTGGTGGAGTATTGCGTTCGGGAACCAGCCCTCCCCTATGACACTGCGCCCCCCCCCCAACCCCTCAATCTCTACCCCCCTTCCCCTCCCTCTCTACCCCCCTCCCCCTCCACACCCCCTCCCCCTCTAGCCGCGCCTGCGTAGTTGGGGGTTATGCGTGAGTGGATAGGGCGGGGGATAGTGTTAAAGGAGTTAATGAATAATATTAATATATCAAGGGTGGTGGCTAGTGTGTGTGTATGGGGGGGGGGGGGGGTTAGTGTGTGTGTGGTTAGTGTGTGTGTGTGTGTGGGGGGGGTTGGTTAGTGAGTGTGGGGCTGGTTAGTGTGTGTGTGTGCGTGTGTGCATGTGCGTGTGGAGGGTGGTTAGTGAGTGTGGTGGTGGTTAGTGTGTGTGTGTGACGCTGCAGGCCGCCCCCCTGCAACCGCGCATTGAGGGGACGGGACCCAACGCGTCCCCCTTGGTATAGTTACACTTAAAAAGCATAATAATGATTACATTAACATAAACCCTCTATTGCAGACTTGTGTAAATGTTATTGTTGATAAATTGAGGCATATTTTTGTTTTCTGATATTTCTTCCGGTCAAATCATTAAAGAACATGAATACTATGCTCAGTGACCTATTTAATCCCAATTTAAATTTTAAACCTCAATATCATCCATCGTCCTTTCTCACATGTTAAGTTGAGTATATGCCTTCTTCCTGGTCTTCAAACATCTCAGGTTCAGCATTCTCTCTAACTAACCGAACCTTATCCAATAAACTACAATTCCCACAAAACTTGTGCATCTGCTTCCTATTGCATTCTGAATCATGCTGTCTCAGTCCCCATCCAACATAAATAATCGGATTTTGAAATCCTTGCTTCAATTTATAAATCCTTCCATGATCTCATCCCGCAATATCTAAATTCATAGTTTATTGCCAACCATCTCCACTTTAAAGCACATTATGAAATGGCCCAATGTTAAACTAATGACAATTTACAGAATGTATCAAAATGTGAATGTGTGGGGATTTGTTAATAGAGTTCAGAAACACTGCAAAGAGCAATTGCCTGTGATGTTTATAAATTTGTTTTTTTGCTAGCCATTATTTTAATTAGGAGTTGGCAATCTCTATAATATTTAACATTTGTTCAAATAGTGAAACATAATCAAGTACCAATCTCATTTATATCATATAATAACACTGTACAAGACTGAAGTTATTGTTCACATCAGCAGTCTGATATACGAACTGGGGCTTAAGGTGACAATCTACAACATATGTAAGCCTGCCCTTTATGCTGACCTACAATGCACTTAGTATCATCTACTTGAAATAATACGGCTTCTACTACTACAAGCAATTTATTCCAACTAAAGATCATCAGGCACTCATAAATCAGTGTTAGATTGCAGTTACTTAGTTGACTTCCACAGACAGAAGTAGCATTACAATTCCTGGTTAGATATTGGCACACATATTGATTTTAATTAGTCTAATTAGTTCATTAAGCTTCAGCATCAAACAGCTCATTTACTGCATTCCACTACCCTAATGGCATATTATCAAGGTTTAATATGATAATGAAGCAAATCAATTAGCAACAATAAAGGAAGCTATTAAGAAGAGTAAACACAGCTCTGTCAGTTTGCAAAAAGCATAAAACACTTTAATGATTAACATTTTTGTCAGTACATGAAAATTCAAATCCCACTGCAGCAGACTGCTAGAACTGCGTGTCTGAGAGGAACTTTTAAATTGAATTTTGAGAATCAGTATGTGTTTTTATTTGTTAATGTTGAATGCACAAGATCTTTTTATTCTTTATTTTATGTTTCTATGTTTCTATTTTCAATGGTTATGAAAAAATGCATTGTAACATGCCCATATAAAAAATTAATATATTTTTTTTCCAAATCCACTTGTTCTTATTTTTGTTCTTCAATTTTATTTTATGTAACAGTTCAAAATTTATTTTGATCCAAAAGGTAGCCACACTATACAATAAGTCTGAAGAAAGGTCTCGACCCGATACGGCACCCATTCCTTCTCTCCAGATAAGCTGCCAGTCCTGTTGAGTTACTCCAGCTGTTTGTGTCTATCTACACTGTCTTCCTTGTACTGTTTCATTAATTCTTCTAATACAAAAGCTTTTCACCTCGGTGCACGTGACAATAAACTAAACTAAACTGTACATGTATGTATTTTTCAGAACATCGCACGAGTCAAACTTGAATGTTCCTGTAAATATCATTTAGTAGTTAATGCCTCCATTCGTGGTTGTGATAATGCATACTAGAGAAAGTTCCGATCTTAAGAAATTGTCAGTCCCAGGATTAAGTGATAACTTCACTTTATCTTACCATGAAGCTAAATCATTAAAATTCTTACCATTGCTCAAAACATGATGGAATTTGTGGATAGAAAAATAACATGGACTGATGGGTGAGAGGCCATTCGTAGAGGGAAAGTGTCAAAGCTTTAAAAATAGTGAAGACCACAATGGCAGAAGTTCTGCTTTAGTGAGTTATTTGCTTTAGTATAGAGGTATACTCTATATGGGAGCTTTCCTGGCACCATTTCTGTCGCCAGAAAATGTGAACTGTAAACCATGTTATTAAATATATAGATTAGCTCCTTTCAAACAATAACGGTTCAAAACTGACTGAGAAAAGGAAGGTCAATTTTGGCCAATAAGCACACATATACTGTAACATTTAATTCCCAAAGTCAATAAATACATAAACACTTAGCTCTGCTGGTATTTCATGATGGAAATCGCAATTCTCATCATGATGGTGGATAAAATTCAGGAAGAGCAATATCCCGAATAAAACAACATTGCAAGTTGGGCTGATCAACCTAATTTGACTTGGTTTGGCATTTATGTTTCTCTCAAGCTTTATCTGGGTTGTGCATCATGAATGCAATTTAGCAAGGTTAGCAGGATGAAGTAATGATTGAAGTGCATGAATATATATTATTTTGAATATTTTAGCTTATATTTAAACATACACCACAAAGGAAGGAATCAAGGGTCACTGCAGTCTCATAGCCTGATTATTTTTCATGCCTCCTTGCAATTGAATTTCTTATCCCTTCTAGATGTTCTCTTCAAAAGTGTTTAAGCTTTTAAAACACATTTGATGTGACCAGTTATTCTTGTCGAACTTTTCTCTACAACATTTATGGTAACCATAGCCTAGATTCACACTGTGAATAAAAATGATGGAAGCACTCTAGTTTTATAATAAGCTAGAGTGCTTATTATAATAATTTCACAATCTTTAAACTACAGATGGTGACCAATTAGTAGCAACAAAATCCAACTAATAGCCATAAAATAAATGATCAGTGATTTTTTTTTTTAATACTATAGGTTAAGGGGTAAATATTACCTAATTGTTATGTTTTAGCAATGACTGGATAGGCAGATTGAAGAGACTTTATTTATCATACTGAGATCTTTACAAATAACACACATCACCATAACTACTTGAAGGTAGACAAAAATGCTGGAGAAACTCAGCGCGTGAAGCAGCATCGATGGAGCAAAGGAATAGGTGACGTCAGCTATTCCTATGCTCCATAGATGCTGCCTCACCCGCTGAGTTTCTCCAGCATTTCTGTCTACCTTCGATTTTTTCAGCATCTGCAGTTCCTTCTTAAACACATCATCATAATTACTTATGTTTGAGAAGGAACTGCAGATGCAAAAAGGTAGACAAAAATGCCGGAGAAACTCAGCGAGTGAGGCAGCATCTATGGAGCGAAGGAAACGGGCGATGTTTCGGGTCGGGACCCTTCTTCAGACTTACTTAATTACTTAATTCGTGATTACTTAATCATCTAAAATTCAAATGGCAGGCACTGCACATATTTTGAACATCCGCCTTAATTGAAATGTTCTAATTTCAACAGAACATTGGAAAGATTAGTCATTTAAATAATAAATGAATGATCTTTTAAATCAAAAAAGTGCTGTAATGCTCCATCTGACAGCAATTCATACAAATCCATGCCTTAAACTGTACAAATCTGAGACCAGCGTCTATTGAATGAATTTGAGATGTTGAAGTGCTCACAAATTTTAGTGCCTACACCATGCTCTGCAAATTAACAAACACTGCAACTTATCACAAAGAATGCAAGACTACAGAAAGTTAAGGTTAGTCTAGTGTTTTTTATGTTAGGCAGTTTTTTCCGCTCAACAACTTTCACTGCTGTTCTGAGGTGGCTGATGAAGCTGATATGAAAATTGCAGATTCTACTACAGGTGGGCAGTTAATGTTTGATGGAGCAGGTTATTGGGTGATTGCACAATATGGAAGGTAGCATGCTCCTTCTGCCATTTTCACTGGACTGTCCCATGCCTGCAACAAATTTGGTGGTTCTGTGCCCTGTCAATTTTGATCACTCACAAACTTAGCTTTCCCATGTTGGTGCAGAAGGAACAATATTTGCAGATAAAAAGCAAGAAATAAAGAACAACAAAGGGAAAAGTGAAATGAGCAAAACAAGAGATGCAGGCATTGTTTGTGAAGCTGAGAATAGAGACATAAATGTTATGTCATAAAAGCAAATAAAACAGGTAATTGTATTGTATTTAAAAGCATTGAAATAAAAGCAAGAAAATGATGTTGCATGTGTACTAAATATTGGTTATCCAGAAGCAAAACCATGAATAGAGATGTGATCCGGCCATTATAGGAAAGCTTTATGACAAATGAACCAGAACTAATATTGTAGTGGTGAAGGCAACTTTAAAAACTTAGATTATTGGAAAATAGAGATTTTCAAATATTCAAAAAGCCTTAAATGTAATAAATTATGGATTGTTTACTGGAGAAATTTTAACAAATGAGAATATTCAATGTTTTACCACAAAAGTTAATGAAAAAATAGAAAGGCAGTCTCCACACATTCATATACAGTGGCTTGCAAAAGTATTCATACCCCTTGAACTTTTCCACATTTTGTCACGTTACAACCACAAACGTAAATGTATTTTATTGGGATTTTATGTGATAGACCAACACAAAGTGGCGCATAATTGTGAAGTGGAAGGAAAATGATACATGGTTTTCAAATTTTTTTACAAATAAAAAACTGAAAAGTGTGGCGTGCAAAAGTATTCAGCCCCCTTTACTCTGATACACCTAAATAAAATCCAGTGCGACCAATTGCCTTCAGAAGTCACCTAATTAGTAAATAGAGTCCACTTGTGTGTAACCTAATCTCAGTATAAATACAGCTGTTATGTGAAGGCCTCAGAGGTTTGTTAGAGAACATTAGTGAACAAACAGCATCATGAAGCCCAAGGAACACACCAGACAGGTCAGGGATAAAGTTGTGGAGAAGTTTAAGCAGGGTTAGGTTATAAAAACATATCCCAAGCTTTGAACATCTCACGGAGCACTGTTCAATCCATCATCCGAAAATGGAAAGAGTATGGCACAACTGCAAACCTACCAAGACAGGGTTACAGGGTTACAGGGTTTCCTTTATTGTCATTCAGACCGAAGTCTGAACGAAATTTCGTGCCTGCAGTCATACATACATACAATACAATAAAAAAACAACAATAAACACATATTAACATCCACCACAGTGAGTCCACATAGCACCTTCTCACTGTGATGGAGGCAAAAGTCTTAGGGCTGCAGTCTCTTCCCTCCTCTTCCCTCTTCTCATAGAAGACATGGCCGTCCACCTAAACTGACAGGCCGGGCAAGGAGAGCATTGATCAGAGAAGCAGCCAATGGTAACTCTGGAGGAGCTGCAGAGATCCACAGCTCAGGTGGGAGAATCTGTCCACAGGACAACTATTAGTCATGCACTCCACAAATCAGGCCTTTATGGAAGAGTGGCAAGAAGAAAGCCATTGTTGAAAAAAAGCCATAAGAAGTCCCATTTGCAGTTTGCCACATGCCATGTGGGGGACACAGCAAACATGTGGAGGAAGGTGCTCTGGTCAGATGAGACCAAAATTGAAGTTTTTGGCCTAAATGCAAAACGCTATGTGTGGCGGAAAACTAACACTGCACATCACCCTGAACACACCATCCCCACTGTGAAACATGGTGGTGGCAGCATCATGCTGTGGGGATGCTTTTCTTCAGCAGGGACAGGGAAGCTGGTCAGAGTTGATGGGAGGATGGATGGAGCCAAATACAGTGCAATCTTGGAAGAAAGCCTGTTAGAGTCTGCAAAAGACTTGAGACTGGGGCGGAGGTTCACCTTCCAGCAGGACAACGACCCTAAACATACAGCCAGAGCTACAATGGAATGATTTAGATCAAAGCATATTCATGTATTAGAATGGCCCAGTCAAAGTCCAGACCTAAATCCAATTGAGAATCTCTGGCAAAACTTGAAAATTGCTGTTCACAGACGCTCTCCATCCAATCTGACTGAGCTTGAGCTATTTTGCAAAGAAGAATGGGCAAAAATTTCAGTCTCTAGATGTGCAAAGCTGGTAGAGACATACCCCAAAAGACTTGCAGCTGTAATTGCAGCGAAAGGTGGTTCTACAAAGTATTGACTCAGGGGGCTGAATACTTTTGCACGCCACATTTTTCAGTTTTTTATTTGTAAAAAAATTTGAAAACCATGTATCATTTTCCTTCCACTTCACAATTATGCACCACTTTGTGTTGGTCTATCACATAAAATCCCAATAAAATACATTTACGTTTGTGGTTGTAACGTGACAAAATGTGGAAACGTTCAAGGGGTATGAATACTTTTGCAAGCCACTGTATTTGTTCATTCACAAATCCTTATGCATTGCCAGACTTTGAAGCCAGCAGCAGAAACCAATGTACTGAAATGCTCATTCGTGGTTCAACTAGATTTGTCAGCCATTTAATCTATTTATTTTGAACCAAACACCTATAGCTAAATATAAGCATGGGGCCAAAAATGGAACTTACAAATTATAACAGTACACTCATTGTGAAGGTATGCCTCTGGGGTGCCTCTAATACATCAAGGTTAACTAATCTAGGAATTAGTGTATTTGGAAGATCAAAGCACTGGACACAACGTGTTGGGAACAGAAGGGTTTCTATCATTGACCTTAGAGTTTTTACATAAATTGTTCATACGATTGCTCCCCAACTTGAAGAGATCCAATGCACCTCTATAGCACTGTTACAGGGGGGTAAAATAGGGATAGGAGAAATTTGAAAGGGGAGAAAGGGTCGCCTGGGTTGCTTGCGTCCGGTTGGCATGAACATTGAATTCTCCCAATTTTGCTAGCCCTTGCTGTCTCCTCCCCTTCCTTAACCCTCGAGCTGTCTCCTCCCATCCCCCCTCCCTCGGGCTCCTCCTCCTCCCTTTTCCTTCCTTCTCCCCCCCACCCCCCATCAGTCTGAAGAAGGGTTTCGGCCCGAAACGTCGCCTATTTACTTTGCTCCATAGATGCTGCTGCACCCGCTGAGTTTCTCCAGCATTTTTGTGTACCCCAGTAAATACTTCCCTGATAAAGGACTTCAGATCACAAAGGAGCTCTTCACATTATAGCCACAGAACAGATGAACAAAAGGTTGCTATGGAGGTGATGAAATACTATGGGAAAGGGATGGGAAGGGAGATGGGAGGAGGGAAGAAGAACGCAGCAATCATCTGTCTGTATGGATGTCCCAGGCAGACGTCCCCGATCTCACCTCTGGGGTAGGGTCTCTCTCATTGAATAGGTCCAAGCTTGTTGTCATGATAGCTTATTGATGAGCCATCTGCTTGGTAAATTAATGATGGTAAAAGGGTGACAAAATAAAAGATATGGCATGTTAGAACTTTAGAAATGCCCAGCAAATCAGGCAGCATATGTAGAGATGGAAAAACTGAATACATGTTATCAATGGATAACCCATACAAAACTGACCAGCTCTGCTGCAAACATAGAAAGCAAATCACATTAAATTGTTAAATGTCTTTAATTCAATTGCCTTGAATTCACCTACCCTCTCCTACTCTGACCTATTTGACTTTGATTTCCAACATTGTTCCAGAGGCCCACCATAAGGTTTAGGAACAGCATCATTATATTACTTTTCTGTTTGGGATAGGATTTAGGTTCTTATTGTGATCTAGTTCCAGGATTTCAATACTCCATTAACAACTTTTAATCCTTTGCATCACATGAAAAATTCGGAAACTCCATTTTACATAACTTCTCATCTTATAATTCTGGTGTTCCTGACTCCTCGAACAAACTCTGACTTGATCTTTATTTTATACACAATAGGTGCAAGAGTAGGCCATTCGGCCCTTCGAGCCAGCACCGCCATTCAATGTGATCATGGCTGATCATCCCCAATCAGTACCCCATTCCTGCCTTCTCCCCATATCCCCTGACTCTGCTATTTTTAAGAGCCCTATCTAGCTCCTTCTTGAAAGCATCCAGAGAACCTGCCTCCACCGCCCTCTGAGGCAGAGAATTCCACAGACTCACCACTGTGAGAAAAAAGTGTTTCCTAGTCTCCTTTCTAAATGGCTTACTCCTTATTCTTAAACTGTGGCCCCTGGTTCTGGACTCCCCCAACATCGGGAACATGTTTCCTGCCTCTAGCGTGTCTAAACCTTTAACAATCTTATATGTTTCAATGAGATCCCCTCTCATCCTTCTAAACTCCCAGAGTGTACAAGCCCAGCTGCTCCATTCTCTCAGCATATGACAGTCCTGCCATCCCGGGAATTAACCTTGTAAACCTACGCTGCACTCCCTCAATAGCAAGAATGTTCTTCCTCAAATTAGGGGACCAAAACTGCAGGTGTGGTCTCACGAGGGCTCTGTACTTCTTTGCGCCTATATTCGATTCCTCTTGTTATAAAGGCCAACATGCCATTCGCTTTCTTCACTGCCTGCTGTACTTGCATGCTTACTTTCATAGACTGATGTACAAAGACCCCCAGATCCCGTTGTTCTTCCCCTTTTCCCAACTTGACGCCATTTAGATAGTAATCTGCCTTCCTGTTTTTGCTACCAAAGTGGATAACTTCACATTTATCCACATTAAACTTCATCTGCCATGCATCTGCCCACTCCTCCAACCTGTCCAAGTCACCCTGCATTCTCATAGCATCCTCCTCACAGTTCACACTGCCACCCAGCTTTGTGTCATCTGCAAATTTGCTAATGTTACTTTGAATCCCTTCATCCAAATCATTGATGTATATTGTAAATAGCTGCGGTCCCAGCACCGAGCCTTGCGGTACCCCACTAGTCACTGCCTGCCATTCTGAAAGGGGCCCTTTAATCTCAACTCTTTGTTTCCTGTCTGCCAACCACTTCTCTATCCATGTCAGCACCCCACCCCCAATACCATGTGCCCTAATTTTGCCCACTAATCTCCTATGTGGGACCTTATCAAATGCTTTCTGAAAGTCCAGGTACACTACATCCACTGGCTCTCCCTTGTCCATTTTCCTAGTTACTGTACATCCTCAAAAAATTCCAGAAGATTAGTCAAGCATGATTTCCCCTTCGTAAATCCATGCTGACTCGGACAGATCCTGTTACTGCTATCCAAATGTTCGGCTATTGCATCTTTTATAATTGACTCCAGCATCTTCCCCACCACCGATGTCAGGCAAACTGGTCTATAATTTCCTGTTTTCTCTCTCCCGCCTTTCTTAAAAAGTGGGATAACATTCGCTACCCTCCAATCCACAGGAACTGATCCTGAGTCTATAGAACATTGGAAAATTATCACCAATGCATCCACGATTTCTAGCGCCACTTCCTTAAGTACCCTGGGATGCAGACCATCAGGCCCTGGGGAATTATCAGCCTTCAGTCCCATCAGTCTATCCAACACCATTTCCTGCCTAATGTGGATTGCATTCCTGCCTAATGTTGATTTTGTATTATTTGTTTTATTTTGTATTAGGTAAATAATATGTTCTCAATATTAGAATAAATCTCAGCTATCCAAATAGTGGCAAGTGACCTCTCAAATTTTACCCGAACTCGGCAGATTTCCACAACTGCGGTAAATTCGAATAGTCTTTCACCCTACATTCTTCTTGGTACCCAAAGAAAATCAAATTCCAGCATAATATACAATAAATTATCTCCATAGTCTCATTAAAGTACATCTTCTATGACACTAAATATAGTTGTAAATGGGTTCAGCAATACTCTAAAATACACAATCACAATTTTCAAATTTATTTTAAATGTCTTGGGCCTGAAAGAAGATCTATAATCTTAAGCCATAAAAAAAATTGATCTTGAAAAGTACTTCAAAATGAATCTTCCCTGAAGTAGATTCATTGCTTTGCATAACACTGGCTATTTCTTGTCCCAGCCACTAGATGGAGCAGTCAACAGCAACAATTTTAATACAAAAAACATTCAACATAGTCTAAGTCATATCACAAAAATGCACATTTTCTTGATCACAAAGTAGCTGTGGAAGTGAGCTCATGCCAGACTTCTCTGGCTTCTCAGGTGAAAGAGAGAAGAATAGATAATGAGAAATAGACACATAGCAATATAGTTAAACATGTGAATGAAAAGTGCAAATTAACCTATAACAAATACAATTCCAGATGCTGTAATCTAAAACAAAAATATTGATCCATCTTTGCAAACTGCAGCCCAAGTAATTGTCTGTGTTAAATGAGGTACACAGGAATGAGCAGATAAAAGACATAACGCATAATGGGTTCAATGCCTATCCTTGCATGTGCTTGCAAAAGTGCAACTTCCAGAATAAATCAGTTTTCCCCAACTCAAACAATGCCAGCGAGCTGGGCTTTTTAGACATGATACAAATCCAGCCTATAATTTTGCCTCAGTCATAATGAGCAACTTGAAGATAGTTTGTGATATTTAATTGGAACCCATGTCCATAAAATTGGGACAGAGTCCATATTTTTTTAATCACCAGCCACCCTGCCATAAAGGGCCTGTCTCACTTCAGCAGTCATTTACGCGACAGGTCGGTCGTGACTGACGTGCGACGGTCGCGCGTGTCATCATGCGTCCGCACAGCCGTCTGGAGCGCGTGACGTCATTTGAAGATAGACACAAAATGCAGGAGTAACTCAGCGGGACCAGCAACATCTCTGGAGAGAAGGAATGGATGATGTTTTGGGTCGAGACTCTACTTCAGTCAGAAGAAGGGTCTCGACCCGAAACTTCACCCATTGCTTCTCTCCAGAGATGCTGCCGGTCCCGCTGGGTTACTCCAGCATTTTGTGTCTATCTCTCATCGTCTTGGCCCCGCTCTGGGAGTAGGAGTGGGGGCGGATTCAGATCCGCAACGGCCGTGAGCCCCAGGCCGAGTTCAGCAATCGTTTGCCTGCTTCTGCTGCTGTTGGAGGTGAGACGTTGTGCCGCGCCAGGGTCTTGGGCCTGTCCCACTTTGGCCGTCAGTTACGCAACAGGCCGGTGGCGCGCGAAGATTTCGTTCAGGATGAAATCCACACTCCTCCACGCCAATCCACACTTCTCCACGCCATTCCATGCACCCATCCCACGCTACCCACACGCTACCCACACACTAGCAGGTCACGTAAATGGCGCACGAATGACAGTCAAGTGGGACAGGCTCTTAAGGCTCAGCACTTTACTTACAACTTGACTACCCAATCTAGACTGGACTGGACTGAACTGAAAAAACATTATAAGACCTCAGTGAATGTGGGTGGGTTTTATTTTGTACCATATCAGATCTCCAGTTAGAGCATCTTAGAAAGAAGCTATTACTGATGTTGAATATTCAGCACAATATTCATTGCAGACTTGACCCCACAATTACACAATATCTACTATGCATATCTATTCCTAGCCAAAGTATTTAGATTGACTCCTCGTCTGATGCCAACATCATTACCAGCAGCAGGCAGTGAAGAAAGCAAATGGTATGTTAGCATTCATAGCAAAAGGATTTGAGTATAAGAGCAGGGAGGTTCTACTGCAGTTGTATGGGGTCTTGGTGAGACCACACCTGGAGTATTGCGTACAGTTTTGGTCTCCTAATCTGAGGAAAGACATCCTTGCCATAGAGGGAGTACAGAGAAGGTTCACCAGACTGATTCCTGGGATGTCAGGACTTTCATATGAAGAAAGACTGGATAGACTTGGCTTGTACATGCTAGAATTTAGAAGATTGAGGGGGGATCTTATGGAAACTTACAAAATTCTTAAGGGGTTGGACAGGCTAGATGCAGGAAGATTATTCCCGATGTTGGGGAAGTCCAGAACTAGGGGTCACAGTTTAAGGATAAGAGGGAAGTATTTTAGGACTGAGATGAGAAAATCATTTTTTACACAAAGAGTGGTGAATCTGTGAAATTCTCTGCCACAGAAGGTAGTTGAGGCCAGTTCATTGGCTATATTTAAGAGGGAGTTAGATGTGGCCCTTGTGGCTAAAGGGATCAGGGGGTATGGAGAGAAGGCAGGGATGGGATACTGAGTTGGATGATCAGCCATGATCATATCGAATGGCGGTGCAGGCTCGAAGGGCCGAATGGCCTACTCCTGCACCTATTTTCTGTTTCTATGTTTCTATGTCTACCTCTGATCAAGATCCATCATTAGCTATCCAATTTTTTTCTATTTGCATTTCTCAACGTTATTCAGAAATGATAGTCAATTTCCACTAATGTAACACTAATGATCACCAAAAATTAAAATGGATCACATTGATTAAATTGTGATATGCCATCAGCTGCCATGTCTTTAGACTCTGCAACTTCCTATCGAAACCTTTCATCAATACTCCAGGTGTGGTCTCTCTTTCCTCCCAAACAATATCCTTTAAAACCTGCCTTTTTTATTTAAAAAAATTATGTTGTGGCCTTGAATTTTGATGGACAATGTTGAGAGGAACGTTGTGCTATTTTAGACAATAGACAATAGGTGCAGGAGTAGGCCATTCGGCCCTTCAAGCCAGCACTGCCATTCAATGTGATCATGGCTGATAATCCACAATCAGTATCCCGTTCCTGCCTTCTCCCCATATTCCTTGACTCCACTATCTTTAAAAGCTTTGTCTAGCGTGTCCAAACCCTTGATAATCTTATATCTCATCATTCTAAATTATCAACATATGACAGTCCCGCCATTCCGGGAATTAACCTTGTAATCCTACACTGCACTCCCTCAATAGCAAGAATGTCCTTCCTCGAATTGGGAGACCAAACCTGCACACAATACTCCAGGTGTGGTCTCACTAGGGCCCTGTACAACTGATGAAGGACCTCTTTGCTCCTATATTCAACTCTTCTTGTTATGAAAGCCAATATGCCATTTCCTTTCTTCACTGCCTGCTGTACCTGCATGCTTACTTTCATCGACTGATGAACAAGGACCCCCCAGATTCCGTTGTTCTTCCTCTTTTCCCAACTTGACTCCATTTAGATAATAATCTGCCTTCCTGCTATTGCCACCAAAGTGGGTAACCTCACATTTATCCACATTAAACTGCATCTGCCATGTACCTGCCCACTCACCCAACCTGTCCAAGTCATCCAGCATCCTCATAGCATCCTCTTCACAGTTCACACTGCCACCCAGCTTTATGCCATCTGTAAATTTGCTAATGTTATTTTTGATCTTTTCATCTAAATCATCAATGTATATTATAAACAGCTGCGGTCCCAGCACCGAGCCTTGGTCCCAGCATCACTGGTCTGCCATTCTGAAATGGACCCGTTAATCCCTACTCTTTGTTTCCTGTCTGCCAACCAATTTTCTATCCATTTCAGCACTTTACCCCCAATACCATGTGCTCTAATTTTGCCCACTAATCTTCTATATGGGACCTTATCCAAATGCTTTCTGAAAGTCCAGGTACACTACATCTACTGGTTCCCCCATGTCCATTTTCCTAGTTACATCCTCAAAAAATTCCTGAAGATCAGTCAAGCATGATTTCCCCTTCATAAATCCATGCTGACTCGGACCAATCACGCTACTGCTAACCAAATGTGCGGCTATTTCATCTTTTACAATTGACTCCAACATCTTCCCCACCACCGATGTCAGGCTAACTGGTCTATAATTCCCTGTTTTCTCTCTACCACCTTCCTTAAAAAGTGGGATAACATTAGCTTTTGTGATTTATTATGAATGGAAATTATTGTTGAATAGTATACAATGTACAAATGGAAGTTATTTAGACTGAAGTTAACACAATTTCTGGACCCTATTGAATTTAATGATGGGAGCCCAGAGAGTGATAGGAGTGGGAAACAAAGATGGTTAACAACAAAAGTGACTACAAACAACAACTCTTATGTTGGAATGTAGAAGTAAGGAACTGCAAATGCTGGTTTACAAAAGAAGACAAATGGGTGGATAACCCAACAGGTCAGGCAGCATCTCTGGAGAACATGGATAGATGATGTTGTGGGTTGGGATCCTTATTCAGTAGGCAAGTGTTGAAAATTACTGTGGAGGATGAAGTGTCACCTATCCTCACAAAGGTAGAGCTTTGGTTATATTTTGTAACATTCCCTCATCAACCTTTCCCTTAGTAAATTGATACAACATTTTCCAGTCAATGTTGCTGTAAACTTTCAATCCTCGACTTTCTGACCAATAAACTACAATCAATGAATATAGGTGACAATATATCCTCCACAATAACTCTCAACATCGGTGCCCTGCAAGGATGCATTCTCAACCGCTTACAATGCCCTTTGTACACTCACGACCATTGGGACAAATTTGGCTCCAAATCCATCGACAAGTTTGCAGATGACAGCACTGAGGTGAGCCAGATCTCAAACAATGACAAGACAGAATACAACGAGAAGACAGAGCACTTAGTACCTGATGTCTGCAAGACGAAAATTCTAGTTATCGACTCCAATCTGCATCAATGGTACTGAAGTAGAAATGGTTGAGAGCTTCACGTTCCCAGGCATATATTTTACCAATCATCTGTCCTGGGCTACCAAGTTGAGACTATCCAAACGAGCACACCAACACCTCTATCCTTCAGGAGGCGAAGGAGATTTGATATATTTCCAATGACTCACACTGTTATCAGACTTCTGAACAGTCTTTCCATAAGCTAGAGTATAGTCATGATCTTCCAACCTACTTCATTATGGACATTTCCACTATGTCACAAAGATGAAAATGCATATTCTACTCTCTGGCTGTTTTGTCTTCACTCTGCCTATTGTACATGCTTGATTGTGTTCATGTTTAGTATTATCTGATTTGATTGGACAGCATGCACACAAAAGATTTTCACTGTATCTCAGTACACGTGACAATAATAAACCAAAATCAATACCAAGGGTCACAATTACATGCCTTAGCCACTAGGTGGCCCTTGAGGAGATTTCCAATATTTTCAACATTGTTGTACAGTCTGGCCACTGGGAGTCCTCAAATTTTTGAAAATAATTCCCCGATTATTATTTACTACTCCTCACTTATTACAATATTTTTGCACTATGAAACAAATCTGAGTCAAGGGGTTAACCGCTCAATGTTCCAAAATATTTTAACCTTCTCTCAATCTATTCCAGAAACCAAGTGCATAACAGAATATATATTTTTCGAAGCAACAATAAACTATTAATTGAATGGGAGGAGCTGGTGGCTTGTTGCAAATTGAAAATGAACCATACAGAGAAAAGCTATTTTAATTTGGGTGTTTATTTCTCCACTTACATCTAACCTGATTTTAAAAGCAGAGGCAATCTAATAGTCCATTCTGAATCAGCTTTTGGTTTAATTGGTATAAACTCTTTAGTAAATTAACTATTTAATACGTAACATTTTTAAAACATGCTTTCACTTATTTGTCCAATAAATAATTTGAAGGTTCTTCACACAGAGAGTGGTGAGTCTCTGGAACTCTCTGCCACAGAAGGTAGTTGAGGCCAGTTCATTGGTTATATTTAAGAGGGAGTTAGATGTGGCCCTTGTGGCTAAAGGGATCAGGGGGTATGGAGAGAAGGCAGGTACAGGATACTGAGTTGGATGATCAGCCATGATCATATTGAATGGCGGTGCAGGCTCGAAGGGCCGAATGGCCTACTGCACCTATTTTCTATATCTATCTATCTATCTATCTATCTATCTATCTATCTATCTATCTATCTATCTATCTATCTATCTATCTATCTATCTATCTATCTATCTATCTATCTATCTATCTATCTATCTATCTCTGTGCCTGCCGCCGTCCGTCCGTCCGGCTGCCTTTCTGCCTTTTGATTCGTTCCATCGTGTGATGTCACAATGCCCAATGCTCGCAGATGTCCAATCGGAATGGATCCATTTACATATGCCTTTGCACCAGCCCCAGCCCCTGGTGAACGTTCCATCGTGTGATAATAATAATAATAATGGATGGGATTTATATAGCGCCTTTCTAATACTCAAGGCGCTTTACATCGCATTATTCATTCAATCCTCAGTCACACTCGGTGGTGGTAAGCTGCTTCTGTAGCCACAGCTGCCCTGGGGCAGACTGACGGAAGCGTGGCTGCCAATCTGCGCCTACGGCCCCTCCGACCACCACCTATCACTCACACACATTCACACACAGGCAAAGGTGGGTGAAGTGTCTTGCCCAAGGACACAACGACAGTATGCACTCCAAGCGGGATTCGAACCGGCTACCTTCCGGTTACCAGCCGAACACTTAGCCCATTGTGCCATCTGTCGCCATCTGATGTCACAATGCCCAATGCCCAAAGACATTCTTGCCATAGAGGGAGTACAGAGAAGGTTAACCAGACTGATTCCTGAGATGTCAGGACTTTCATATGAAGAAAGACTGGATAGACTCGGTTTGTACTCGCTAGAATTTAGAAGTTTGAGGGGGGATCTTATAGAATCTTATGTTTCTATGTTTCCCTCGCCTCACCCCTCTCCCTCACCCACCCATCCCTCTCTCCCCCACCCCCTTCACTCTCTACCCCACCCCCTTCCCTCTCCCCCCGCCCCTTCCCCCTACCCCTGTCCCTCTTCCACCACTCCCTCTACCCCTCCCTCCCCACTCTTCCACTTCTCTCCCCCTTCCCCCTCCACTCTCCCTCCCAAATCTTTCCCCTCTCACCCCCACCCCTCTCCCCCTCCCTCCCTCTCCCCTCCCTCCCCATCCCCCCCTCCCCCACCCTCCCTCTCCCCTCCCTCCCCATCCCCCCCTCCCCCACATCTCTCTCTCCATCCCCCTCTCTCACCCCCTACCCCGCTCTCCTTTCCCTCCCAAATCTGTCCCGTTTCCTCGAAAGATTTTAGAAGATTGAGGGGGTATCTTATAGAAACTTATAAAATTCTTAAGGGGTTGGACAGGCTAGATGCAGGAGGATTGTTCCAGATGTTGGGGAAGTCCAGAACAAGGGATCACAGTTTAAAGATAAGGTAGCAATGTTACAAACTTTTGAGATTTTAAAAATCAAGTCTGCAATTTATCCCATCAGATAAAGCATAATAAGAAGTTTAATTTGACACCTAATTCACTTTCATATCTCAAGTATTTAAAAAGTTATGGCCATTTTCATACTCGGAAATTAGCATCTTGTTACCTATTGATTTCCTATGGACATAACAAAAAAGCTGTGATCGTGGACAGTCAAAAGCACATAACTTTCTTAAAAATTAAGAGAACAGGAATAAAATGTTCAGTTATCATAGATTGAAGCATTCTGAAACAAATATAAAATAATCTTACTTGGATGACCTGAAATTAAAGCATATAATTAGTTAGTTACCCAATTGTAGCTAATTTCAAACTTCAATTACTAGATCTAAACATCTATCCATTTCTTAATAAATGATTAACATTTTTAAATAGCCTAAGTGTCCAAATTATATTCACAAATAATTCACAACAAAACATGATTTTTAAATCTCATTTACATTAATTTATAGGCCAAATGGAAGGAATTTAGTGTTCAATTGCTGTAAATTAAAGTCCATTTAAATCAGCTTTCTAGTGGGATCCTGTGAACGCGCTGGTTTAGAACGTTCACATTGCGGTAGATTTGTGCCCTCAAATGCCCAGAAAAACTGCGGGATATAATGGGGCCCAAAATAGCTACTCGCAACATTAAACTTTGTATAAAGGGATCTTAAGAAGCCCTTTTTAATGTAAAAATAAACAGCCTACCTTCGTTGTCCCCTGTATGAGATCCGGCCGGCTGCCGGCGGTCGCGGGTTTAGAGGTTAATTTTTAAACTACTATAACAATTAGATAAAGCCCTTAAAAGTAATAATAGCTAAAGCGACGGAATCTTCCAGCGATTTTTCGTTAATAATTAACTAGGCTGAACATCCTCGATTTGAACAGCCTAGGGAAAATCGAGTTTTAAACCTGCCCCCCTCTAAACGGCGCCAAAATCGCGCACACGGGCTGGGACAGATTTTCAGCGACGCTTCAGGTAGGCTTTGCAACATACCTAGATAAGGGGGAAATCCTTTAGGACAGAGATGAGAAAAACATTTTTCACACAGAGAGTGGTGAATCTCTGGAATTCTCTGCCACAGAAGGTAGTTGAGGCCAGTTCATTGGCTATATTTAAGAGGGAGTTAGATGTGGCCCTTGTGGCTAAATGGATCAGGGGGTATGGAGAGAAGGCAGGTACAGGATACTGATTTGGATGATCAGCCATGATCATATTGAATGGTGGTGCAGGTTCGAAGGGCCGAATGGCCTACTCCTACACTTAATTTCTATTTTTCTATGTTTCCCTCTCCTCACCCCTCTCCCTCTCCCACCCATCCCTCTCTCCCCCACCCCCCTTCGCTCTCTACCACACCCCCTTCTCTCTCTCCCCCCGCCCCCTTCCCCCTACCCCTCTGTCCCTCTTCCACCACTCCCCCTCTACCCCTCCCTCCCCACTCTTCCACTTCTCTCCCCTTACCCCACCCCTCTCCCTCCCCACCCCTCTCTTCCCCTCCCTTCCCCTCTCTCCCCCACCCCTTCCCCTCTGTCCCTCTTCCACCATTCCCGCTTCCCCTCTACCCCTCCCTCCCTCCCCACTCTTCCACTTCTCTCCCCCTTCTCACCTCCCCCTCCCTCTCCTCACCCCTCTCCCTCTCCCATCCCTCCCTCCCGCAACCCCATTCCCTCGCTACCCGACCCCCTTCCCTCTCTCCCCCCGCCCCCTTCCCCCTGTCCCTCTTCCATCACTCCCCCTACCCCTCTCCTCCTCCCTCCCCACTCTACCACTTCTCTCCCCCTTCCCCTCCACTCTTTTCCTCCCCACTCTGTCCCCTCTCTCCCCACCCCTCTCCCCCTCCCTCCCTCCTCCCTCCTCCCCATCCCCCCTCCCCCACATCTCTCTCCCCATCTCTCACCCCCTACCCCGCTCTCCTTTCCCTCCCAAATCTGTCCCGTTTCCTCCTCCTCCTCTCCCCTCCCTCCCCTCTTCTCACCCCCCTCCTCCCACCTGTGTTTGGGGGGTGGTTAATGTGAGTGTGATGCCGCAGCCCCCCCACCCACCCCCCCGCATACGCCGTTGGGGAAACAGACCCAACGGGTCTGCACTTGGTCTAGTTATTATATAAAAGTCTGTGGCTGCCGCCTGCCGTCCGTCCGGCTGCCTTTCTGCCCTTTGATTCGTTCCATCGTGTGATGTCACAATGCCCAATGCTCGCAGATGTCCAATCGGAATGGATCCATTTCCATGGACGGCTGCCGGCTGCCTTTCTTCCTTTGATTCCTTGCTACGCCGAAACCAGACGCAGAATCGCCGACATCTTTTCCATTTCGGTAGAGATTTCACTTCTCTTTCAAAGTATCCGCTCCTCATTACATTTCGTCGTGTTTAAGTACACATTTTTAATCAAATCCTTCTCACCCCCCCAGGGCGGATCTTATAGAAACGTACAAAATTCTTAAGGGGTTGGACAGGCTAGATGCAGGAAGATTGTTCCAGATATTGGGGAAGTCCAGAACAAGGGGTCACAGTTTAAAGATAAGGGGGAAATCCTTTAGGACAGAGATGAGAAAAACATTTTTCACACAGAGAGTGGTGAATCTCTGGAATTCTCTGCAACAGAAGGTAGTTGAGGCCAGTTCATTGGCTATATTTAAGAGGGAGTTAGATGTGGCCCTTGTGGCTAAAGGGATCAGGGTGTATGGAGAGAAGGCAGGTACAGGATACTGAGTTGGATGATCAGCCATGATCATATTGAATGGTGGTGCAGGCTCGAAGGGCCGAATGGCCTACTCCTGCACTTAATTTCTATGTTTCTATGTTTCCCTCTCCTCAACCCCTTCTCCCTCTCCCACCCATCCCTCTCTCACCCACCCCCCTTCCCTCTCTACCCCACCCCCTTCCCTCTCTCCATCCGCCCCCTTCCTCCTACCCCTCTGTCCCTCTTCCATCACTCCCCCTACCCCTCCCCACTCTTCCACCTCTCCCCCTTCCCCCTCCACTCTCCCTCCCCTCTTTCCCCTCTCTCCCCCCACCCCTCTCCCCCTCCCTCCCTCTTCCCCTCACTCCCCATCCTCACCCTCCCCCACATCTCTCTCCCCATCCCCCTCTCTCACCCCCTACCCCGCTCTCCTTTCCCTCCCAAATCTGTCCCGTTTCCTCCTCCTCCTCTCCCCTCCCTCCCTTCTTCTCACCCCCCCTCCCCCTACCGGTGTGTTTGGGGGGTGGTTAATGTGAGTGTGATGCCGCAACACCCCCCCCACCCCCCCCACGCAAACGCCGTTGGGGAAACATGGTCTAGTTATATATTAAAACTGTGTGCCTGCCGCCATCCGCCGTCCATCCGTCCGGCTGCCGGCTGCCTTTCTTCCTTTGATTCCTTGATACGCCAAAACCAGACGCAGAATCGCCGAGATCTTTTCCATTTCGGTAGAGATTTCACTTTTCTTTCTAAGTATCCGCCCCTTATTACATTTCATCGTGTTTAAGTGCACATTTTTAATCAAATCCTTCTCCCCCCACCCCCAATATTTCAAAAATAAACTGGCTTCTCACCCATAGAAGCAGCCCCAGCCTCAGCCCCTGGTGAACGTTCCATCGTGTGATGTCACAATGCCCGATGCTCACAGATGTCCAATCGGAATGGATCCATTTACATATGACTTTGCAGGAGCCCCAGCCCATGGTGAACGTTCCATTGTGTGATGTCACAATGCCCAATGTTCACATATGTCCAATCGGAATGGATTCATTTACATATGCCTTTGCAGGAGCACCAGCACCTGGTGAACGTTCCATCGTGTAATTTCACAAAGCCCAATGCTCAAAGACATTGTTGCCATAGAGGGAGTACAGAGAAGGTTCACCGGACTGATTCCTGGGATGTCACGACTTTCATATGAATAAAGACTGGATAGACTCGGCTTGTACTCGCTAGATTTTAGAAGATTGAGGGGGTATCTTATAGAAACTTACAAAATTCTTAAGGGGTTGGACAGGCTAGATGCAGGAAGATTGTTCCAGATGTTGGGGAAGACCAGAACAAGGGGTCACAGTTTAAAGATAAGGGGTAAATCTTTTATGACCGAGATGAGAAAAACATTTTTCACAGAGAGTGGTGAATCTCTGGAATTCACTGGCACAGAAGGTAGTTGAGGCCAGTTCATTGGCTATATTTAAGAGGGAGTTAGATGTGGCCCTTGTGGCTAAAGGGATCAGGGGGTATGGAGAGAAGGCAGGTACAGGATACTGAGTTGGATGATCAGCCATGATCATATTGAATGGTTGTGCAGCCTCGAAGGGCCGAATGGCCTACTCCTGCACTTAATTTCTATGTTTCCCTCTCCTCAGCCCTTTCACTCTCCCACCCATCCCTCTCTCCCCCACCCCCCTTCCCTCTCTAACCCACCCCCCTCCCTCTCTCCACCCGCCCCCTTCCTCCTACCCCTCTGTCCCTCTTCCATCACTCCCCCTACACCTCTCCTCCTCCCTCCCCACTCTTCCACCTCTCCCCCCATCCCCCTCCACTCTCCCTCCCCACTCTTTCCCTTCTCTCCCCCCACCCCTCCCTCCCTCCTCCCCTCCCTCCCCATCCCCCGCTTCCCCACATCTCTCTCCCCATCCCCCTCTCTCACCCCCTACTCCGCTCTCCTTTCCCTCCCAAATCTGTCCCGTTTCCTCCTCCTCCTCTCCCCTCTTCTCATCCCCCTCCCCCCACCTGTGTGTGTTGGGGGGTGGTTAATGTGAGTGTGATGCCGCAGCCCCCCACACCCCCCCGCAAACGCCGTTGGGGATACAGACCCAACGGGTCTGCACTTGGTCTAGATATTATATAAAACTGTGTGCCTGCCGGCGTCCGTCCGTCCGGCTGCCGGCTGCCTTCCTTCCTTTGATTCCTTGCTACGCCGAAACCAGACGCAGAATCGCCGAGATCTTTTCCATTTCGGTAGAGATTTCACTTTTCTTTCTAAGTATCCACTCCTGATTACATTTTGTCGTGTTTATGTACACATTTTTAATCAAATCCTTCCCCCCCCCCCCCCCCCCCCAATATTTAAAAAATAAACTGGCTTCTCACCAATAGAATCAGCACCAGCCCAGGCCCCTGGTGAACGTTCCAACGTGTGATGTCACCATGCCCGATGCTCACAGATGTCCAATCGGAATGGATTCATTTACATATGCCTTTGCAGGAGCCCCAGCTCCTGGTGAACGTTCCATTGTGTGATGTCACAATGCCCAATGTTCACATATGTCCAATCGGAATGGATCCATTTACATATGCCTTTGCAGGAGCCCCAGCCCCTGGTGAACGTTCCATCGTGTGATGTCACAATGCCCAATGCTCAAAGACATTCTTGCCATAGAGGGAGTACCGAGAAGGTTCACCAGACTGATTCCTGGGATGTCAGTACTTTCATATGAATAAAGACTGGATAGAATGATTACATTTCGTCGTGTTTATGTACACATTTTTAATCAAATCCTTCTCCCCCCCCCCCCCCCCCCCCCAATATTTCAAAAAAAAAAACTGGCTTCTCACCCATAGAAGCAGCCCCAGCCCCAGCCCCTGGTGAACGTTCCATCGTGTGATGTCACAATGCCCAATGCTCAAAGACATTCTTGCCATAGAGGGAGTACAGAGAAGGTTCACCAGACTAATTCCTGGGATGTCAGTACTTTCATATGACTAAAGACTGGATAGACTCGGCTTGTACTCGCTAGATTTTAGAAGATTGAGGGGGTATCTTATAGAAACGTACAAAATTCTTAAGGGGTTGGACAGGCTAGATGCAGGAAGATTGTTCCAGATGTTGGGGAAGTCCAGAACAAGTGGTCACAGTTTAAGGATAAGGGGTAAATCTTTTAGGACCGAGATGAGAAAAAAAAAATTCACACAGGGAGTGGTGAATCGCTGGAATTCACTGGCACAGAAGGTAGCTGAGGCCAGTTCATTGGCTATATTTAAGAGGGAGTTAGATGTGACCCTTGTGGCTAAAGGGATCAGGGGGTATGGAGAGAAGGCAGGTACAGGATGCTGAGTTGGATGATCAGCCATGAACATATGGAATGGTGGTGCAGGCTCGAAGGGCCAAATGGCCTACTCCTGCACTTAATTTCCATGTTTCTATGTTTCCCTCTCCTCACCCCTCTCCCTCTGCCACCCATCCCTCTCTCCCCACCCCCTTCCCTCTCTACCACACCCCCTTCACTCTCTCCACCCGCCCCCTTCCTCCTACCCCTCTGTCCCTCTTTCATCACTCCCCCCACCCCTCTCCCCCTCCCTCCCTCCCTCCCTCCTCCCCATCCCCCACATCTCTCTCCCCATCCCCCTCTCACCCCCTACCCCGCTCTCCTTTCCCTCCCAAATCTGTCCCGTTTCCTCCTCCTCCTCTCCCCTCCCTCCCTTCTTCTCACCCCCCCTCCCCCTACCAGTGTGTTTGGGGGGTGGTTAATGTGAGTGTGATGCCGCAACCCCCCCCCCACCCCCCCCACGCAAACGCCGTTGGGGAAACATGGTCTAGTTATATATTAAAACTGTGTGCCTGCCGCCATCCGCCGTCCATCCGTCCGGCTGCCGGCTGCCTTTCTTCCTTTGATTCCTTGATACGCCAAAACCAGACGCAGAATCGCCGAGATCTTTTCCATTTCGGTAGAGATTTCACTTTTCTTTCTAAGTATCCGCCCCTTATTACATTTCATCGTGTTTAAGTACACATTTTTAATCAAATCCTTCTCCCCCCCCCCCCAACATTCCAAAAATAAACTGGCTTCTCACCCATAGAAGCAGCCCCAGCCTCAGCCCCTGGTGAACGTTCCATCGTGTGATGTCACAATGCCCGATGCTCACAGATGTCCAATCGGAATGGATCCATTTACATATGACTTTGCAGGAGCCCCAGCCCATGGTGAACGTTCCATTGTGTGATGTCACAATGCCCAATGTTCACATATGTCCAATCGGAATGGATTCATTTACATATGCCTTTGCAGGAGCACCAGCACCTGGTGAACGTTCCATCGTGTAATTTCACAAAGCCCAATGCTCAAAGACATTGTTGCCATAGAGGGAGTACAGAGAAGGTTCACCGGACTGATTCCTGGGATGTCACGACTTTCATATGAATAAAGACTGGATAGACTCGGCTTGTACTCGCTAGATTTTAGAAGATTGAGGGGGTATCTTATAGAAACTTACAAAATTCTTAAGGGGTTGGACAGGCTAGATGCAGGAAGATTGTTCCCGATGTTGGGGAAGTCCAGAACAAGGGGTCACAGTTTAAGGATAAGGGGTAAATCTTTAGGACCAAGATGAGAAAACATTTTTCACACAGAGAGTGGTGAATCTCTGGAATTCACTGGCACAGAAGGTAGTTGAGGCCAGTTCATTGGCTATATTTAAGAGGGAGTTAGATGTGGCCCTTGTGGCTAAAGGGATCAGGGGGTATGGAGAGAAGGCAGGTACAGGATACTGAGTTGGATGATCAGCCATGATCATATTGAATGGTGGTGCAGGCTCGAAGGGCCGAATGGCCTACTCCTGCACTTAATTTCTATGTTTCTATGTTTCCCTCTCCTCACCCCTCTCCCTCTCCCACCCATCCCTCTCTCCCCCACCCCCCTTCCCTCTCTACCCCACCCCCTTCCCTCTCTCCACCCGCCCCCTTCCTCCTACCCCTCTGTCCCTCTTCCATCACTCCCCCTACACCTCTCCTCCTCCCTCCCCACTCTTCCACCTCTCCCCCATCCCCCTCCACTCTCCCTCCCCACTCTTTCCCTTCTCTCCCCCCACCCCTCTCCCCCTCCCTCCCTCCTCCCCTCCCTCCCCATCCCCCGCTTCCCCACATCTCTCTCCCCATCCCCCTCTCTCACCCCCTACTCCGCTCTCCTTTCCCTCCCAAATCTGTCCCGTTTCCTCCTCCTCCTCTCCCCTCCCTCCCCTCTTCTCATCCCCCTCCCCCCACCTGTGTGTGTTGGGGGGTGGTTAATGTGAGTGTGATGCCGCAGCCCCCCACACCCCCCCGCAAACGCCGTTGGGGATACAGACCCAACGGGTCTGCACTTGGTCTAGATATTATATAAAACTGTGTGCCTGCCGGCGTCCGTCCGTCCGGCTGCCGGCTGCCTTCCTTCCTTTGATTCCTTGCTACGCCGAAACCAGACGCAGAATCGCCGAGATCTTTTCCATTTCGGTAGCGATTTCACTTTTCTTTCTAAGTATCCACTCCTGATTACATTTTGTCGTGTTTATGTACACATTTTTAATCAAATCCTTCTCCCCCCCCCCAATATTTAAAAAATAAACTGGCTTCTCACCAATAGAATCAGCACCAGCCCAGGCCCCTGGTGAACGTTCCAACGTGTGATGTCACCATGCCCGATGCTCACAGATGTCCAATCGGAATGGATTCATTTACATATGCCTTTGCAGGAGCCCCAGCTCCTGGTGAACGTTCCATTGTGTGATGACACAATGCCCAATGTTCACATATGTCCAATCGGAATGGATCCATTTACATATGCCTTTGCAGGAGCCCCAGCCCCTGGTGAACGTTCCATCGTGTGATGTCACAATGCCCAATGCTCAAAGACATTCTTGCCATAGAGGGAGTACCGAGAAGGTTCACCAGACTGATTCCTGGGATGTCAGTACTTTCATATGAATAAAGACTGGATAGAATGATTACATTTCGTCGTGTTTATGTACACATTTTTAATCAAATCCTTCTCCCCCCCCCCCCCCCCCCCCCAATATTTCAAAAAAAAAACTGGCTTCTCACCCATAGAAGCAGCCCCAGCCCCAGCCCCTGGTGAACGTTCCATCGTGTGATGTCACAATGCCCAATGCTCAAAGACATTCTTGCCATAGAGGGAGTACAGAGAAGGTTCACCAGACTAATTCCTGGGATGTCAGTACTTTCATATGACTAAAGACTGGATAGACTCGGCTTGTACTCGCTAGATTTTAGAAGATTGAGGGGGTATCTTATAGAAACTTACAAAATTCTTAAGGGGTTGGACAGGCTAGATGCAGGAAGATTGTTCCAGATGTTGGGGAAGTCCAGAACAAGGGGGTCACAGTTTAAGGATAAGGGGTAAATCTTTTAGGACCGAGATGAGAAAAACATTTTTCACACAGAGAGTGGTCAATCTCTGGAATTCACTGGCACAGAAGGTAGTTGAGGCCAGTTCATTGGCTATATTTAAGAGGGAGTTAGATGTGGCCCTTGTGGCTAAAGGGATCAGGGGGTATGGAGAGAAGGTAGGTACAGGATACCGAGTTGGATGATCAGCCATGATCATATTGAATGGTGGTGCAGGCTCGAAGGGCCGAATGGCCTACTCCTGCACTTAATTTCTATGTTTCTATGTTTCCATCTCCTCACCCCTCTCCCTTTCCACCCATCCCTCTCTCCCCCACCCCCCGTCCCTCTCTACCCCACCCCCTTCCTCCTACCCCTCTGTCCCTCTTCCATCACTTCCCCTACCCCTCTCCTCCTCCATCCCCACTCTTCCACCTCTCCCCCCTTCCCCCTCCACTCTCCCTCCCCACTCTTTCCCCTCTCCTCTCTCCTCCCACCTCTCTCCCCCTCCCTCCCTCCTCCCCTCCCTCCCCCACATCTCTCTCCCCATCCCCCTCTCTCACCCCCTACCTCGCTCTCCTTTCCCTCGCAAATCTGTCCCGTTTCCTCCTCCTCCTCCTCTCCCCTCTCTCCCGTCTCCCTCTCCCCCCCTACCCATACCTGTGTGTTTGGGGGGTGGTTAGTGTGAGTGTGATGCCGCTGCCCTCCCCCCCCGCAAACGCCGTTGGGGAAACAGACCCAACGGGTCTGCACTTGGTCTAGTCTATCTTTCCATGTTTCTATGTTTCCCTCTCCTCACCCCTCTCCCTCTCCCTCTCCCACCCATCCCTCTCTCCCCCACCCCCCTTCACTCTTTACCCCACCCCCTTCCCTCTCGCCCCCCGCCCCCTTCCCCCTCTGTCCCTCTTCCACCACTCCACCTACGCCTCCCTCCCCATTCTTCCACTTCTCACCCTCTCCCTCCCCCTCCCTTCCCCCTCTCTCCCCCCACCCCTTCCCCTACCCCTCTGACCCTCCCCACTCTTCCACCTCTCCCCCCTCCCACTATCCATCCCCACTCTTTCCCCCCTCTCCCCCCACCCCTCTCCCCCTCCACTCTTCCCCCTCCATCCACATTCTTCCCCCTCCCTCCCCTACCCCCACCCTCCTCCTCTCCATCCCCTTCCCCCCCCTACATCTCTCGCCCCTTCCCATCTCTCTCTCCTCCCCCTCTCCCTCTCTTCACCCCTCTCCCTCTCTCTCCCACTCACCTTCCCTCTCCCCCACCCCTCTACCCCATCTCCCTCCTCCCCTCCTTCCGCCCCTCCCCCACACCTCCCTCCCCCTCCCCCACCCTTCTCTGCTCTCCCTCTCCTCACCCCTCTCTGCTCTCACTCTCCTCCCCCCCCCCCCCCGCAAACGCGCGTTGGGGAAATAGACCCAACGGGTCTGCACTTGGTCTAGTTATTATATAAAAGTCTCTGGCTGCCGGCGTCCATCCGACGTCCGTCCGCCTTTCTGCCTTTTGATTCGTTTCCATCATGTGATGTCACAATGCCCAATGCTCACATATGTCCAATCGGGATGGATTCATTTACATATGCCTTTGCACCAGCCCCAGCCCCTGGTGAACGTTCCATTGTGTGATGTCACAATGCACAATGTTTACATATGTCCAATCGGAATGGATCCATTTATATATGCCTTTGCACCTGGCCCAGCCCCAGCCAGATTCCCACCCCGCAACCGTGCTTTGGAGGAACAGACCCAATAGACCCAGGTGGTTAGTGTGACGCGGCACCCCCCCTCCCCCCCCTGCAAACGCGCGTTGGGGAAACAGACCCAACGGGTCTGCACTTGGTCTAGTTATTATATAAAAGTCTGTGGCTGCCGGCGTCCGTCCGGCTGCCTTTTGATTCGTTCCCCTCGTTCCCCCCCCCCCCCAAACGCACGTTGGGGAAACAAACCCAACGGGTCTGCACTTGGTCTATTGTTTCTATGTTTCTGAAGAGCTACAATCAAAAGAAAATCACCCAACCTATTTCAATCTGGGCACTTGCTTAACTTCCAGCAATGTTTTGGAAGCTTATTAAAAACATTAAAGAAGCTTGACTTCTGTGCGGCATAGCAAAGGTGCATTTTCCCCACATTCTTTTTTGTCCCACCCAGTTCTATTTGATTGGGGGTGCAATAATTCTTTGAATGCTGAGCCACAATTTGCTGTTCATGTAAGAAAACAGCTAATAGAGCTTGACCATTTATGATAACATCATACCGTAAAGTCTGTTGATGATAGTTGCTTGGTAAATGGAGATATCAGCCAAGGCCAGCATTTACTCCCCATCCATAATTTCTTGAAAAAGTGCTGGTGAGATACTAACTTGAATCACGATAGGCCATGTTGATTATAAACTCTGCTGTCAGTTTGGGAGGATTTTAGCTTGATGACAATGAAGAATCTGCAGTATATATTTCCAAGTCAGGATGGTGTCCAACTTGCAGGGGAATTTGCAGGTGGTGGCAGACCTGGATTCATGTTCTGGATCGGAGATAATTTGCCTTCCACAATCGCAACCATCTTCCTTGTGAAAGACACGATTCAGCCTTTAGCAAGTTATTTTTACACTCTCATCAAATTCTCCTCTTCACAGAACTTACCGGGTGTTCACTCAATCGTATCTGTTGTGGCCATCCTTCCTAATTCACTCCACAGGAGCCAGCGAGGGGGACCAGAGGGGAAGGGGTTGGAGCTGGGGGAGGGCGGTGCGCCCGGCCTCACCAGCGCCCGGCCCAGGCCTCACCAGCTCCCTCAAATCCCCCACTTCCCCCACTCTCCCTCCTCACTTCCCCAGGATCTCGAGGTTGCAGCTGTGGTCGTAGTCGGCCAAGCTCTGGGACACTCTGCACTCCGGCCGCGGTGATGCACAAACTCTGCTCTCTCCACTCAGTCAGCTTTATTGTGACAGAGGAGCCGGCCAATCAGTGCAGCGATGGTGCGCCGGAAGGGGCATCACCGTCCCGGCCTGAGCGTCGCTGTCCCGGGTGACTGACAGGAGAGGACACAAATCTCCTGACAGGAAAGGAGACCAATCTGCGCATGCACGGTTTTTAAGATATTTAAACCTTAATAACTTTTATAATATAACATAGATCGGAACAAAACTTGTTGCACAAGAGCACGGGAGAATGGTGAATAAGGTAATATGGCAAAATCCTGTTCCATTTTTGCACAAATAGAAAAACCATGCAAATCGTAAGAGCACAAGATCAGAGTTTTAGTTATGTATAGATGTCATTAAGCTGGAAAGAGCGCAAAGGTTTACAAGGATGATGCCAGGCCTGAGCTACAAGGAGAGATTCAACATGTTAGGACATTAGGATTTTATTCCTAATTTGAGGAAGGACATCCTTGTGATTAAGGCAGTGCAGCGTAGGTTCACGAGATTGATCCCTGGGATGGCGGGACTGTCATATGAGGAAAGATTGAAAAGACTAGGCTCGTATTCACTGGAGTTTAGAAGGATGAGGGAATATCTTATAGAAACACATAAAATTATAAAAGGACTGGACAAACTAGATGCAGGAAAAATGTTCCCAATATTGGGCGAGTCTAGAACCAGGGGCCACAGTCTTAGAATAAAGGGGAGGTTATTTAAGACTGAGGTGAGAAAAAACGTTTTCACCCAGGGAGTTGTGAATTTGTGGAATTCCCTGCCACAGAGGGCAGTGAAGGCCAATCACTGGATGGATTTAAGAGAGAATTAGATAGAGCTCCATGGGCTAGTGGAGTCAAGGGATAAGGGGAGAAGGCAGGCACGGGTAATTGATACGGGACGATCAGCCATGATCACAATGAATGGCAGTGCTGGCTCGAAGGGCCAAATGGCCTCCTCCTGTACCTATTTTCTATGTTTCTATGTTTCTAAATAGCAGAATGCCATTGGTAAAGTTTATTTGATTCTTTGCTTTAATTTGAGAAGGTTCAAGCCCAGTTTGATCTTATCCCACTTTACCACCAATAACATTTTCAGAGAAAGAAGATTGCCTCCTGCATTGATCTTCTTACCCTAACCCATTCCACTGTTGCAAATAAAATTAACATTTAGAAACAGATTGTGCTTCACCCAGCACACTGGTGCTGTGGGTTGAGAATTTGTGCAGGAAACATTTATGACAAATTCAGTTGTATTACTTTTACTTCAGCTCATAGTCCTTTCAAATGTTTCTTTGCAAATTGCTGTACTTAGTTTATATTATACCAATGAAAAATATTCAAATCCAGTTGCCGAATGAAAAACATTAAGGTCAAGTCAAGAGAGTTTATTGTCATGTGTCCCTGATAGGACAATGAAATTCTTGCTTTGCTTCAGCACAACAGAACATAGTAGGCATGACTACAAAACAGATCAGCGTGTCCATATACCATTATATACGTAAATACACACATGAATAAATAAACTGATGAAGTGCAAATAACAGATAATGGGCTATTAATGTTCAGAGTTTTGTCCAATGCCCTCCACCATTGTCCCCCTCTCCTCTTCCTCCACCTCCATTCCACATCCAGGAGGCCGAGGTGAGGACTACCTTCAGGAGACAGAAGAAAAATAAATCTGCAGGCCCAGACAACATCAGCCCAGCAGTGCTTCATCACTGTGCAGCAGAACTGGCCCCTGTATTCACCGGCATCTTCAAATCATCCCTCTGCCAATGTACAGTGCCCCAGTGCTTCAAACAATCTACCATCATCCCTGTGCCCAAGTCCAACACATCATCCTGCCTCAATGACTATAGACCGATTGCCCTTACATCTGTGGCCATGAAGTCACTCGAGCGCATTATTCTTGCTCACCTCAAAACCAGCACTTCCTCCAATTTGGACCCACACCAATTCGCATACAGAGCCAATAGGTCAGTGGAAGACACAGTCAATCTGGCCATTCATCACACTCTGCAACACCTGGAAACCGCCAACACGTACGCCCGTATCCTGTTCATGGACTTCAGTTCGGCATTTAACTCCATCAACCCGGTTAAACTCTTCCATAAATTAACGGACATGAACATCGACCCCTGCATCTGTCACTGGATCTACAGCTTCCTTTGGAACAGACAACAGAGGGTGAAGATACATAACACAATATCTCACCCCCTGCACCTCAGCACAGGAGCCCCTCAGGGCTGCGTCTTGTCTCCCTGGTTATTCTCACTCTACACAAACCAATTCACATCCCAGCCTAGTTCAGTTAAAATTTATAAATACGCAGATGACACAACCATCATAGGTCTCATCTCGAACAATAATGAAACAGAATACCGCCATCAAACACACAAAGCAGTCACTTGGTGCACAGATAATAACCTCTTACTCAACACATCAAAAACACACGAACTCATCATTGATTTCAGACGTAAGGCACAACCCAAGACCCCCCTACTCATCTCAGGCGAACCCATATCCACCACTGACTCATTCAAATTTCTTGGCACTCACATAAGCAATAACCTCAAATGGAAAATCAATTCAAATCACATCTACAAAAAAGAAAACCAAAGACTCTTCTTCCTCCGCCAGCTCAAGAAGTTTAGAGTAAGGAAACACCTTCTAATCAAATTCTACACAGCCATCATCCAAAGCATGCTCACTTCATCAATTACAGTCTGGTTCAGCAGTTTAGACACTCACTCCCGTAATAAATTACAACGCATAGTTAACAAAGCATCCAAAATCATCAGCACTCCCCTTCCATCAATAGAATCACTCCATCACAAACGGTCTGTGTCAAGGGTGAAGAAAATCATCTCTGATCCCTCCCACCCAGCTCACCACATCTTCCACCTGCTGCCATCAGTAAGGCGCTACAGCTCACTGTCCGCCAAGACATCTCGATTTAAAAACAGTTTTTACCCACACGCAATCCGAATTCTGAACACACTATGATAACAGCACATATCCTCCCCATGCATGTACTGTATATTGTATGATGTTGTGTTTTATGTTATGTTTGACGGGAATCAGCCTACCTTGTAACATCCTGTACTGAACCTGAATTCCACCAGCTTGACTGTGTGGTCATTAAATAATCTAATCTAATCTAATCTAATCTAATCTAATAGCCTGATGGCTGTGGGGAAGTAGCTATTCCTGAACCTGGTCGTTGCAGTCTTCAGGCTCCTGTACCTTCTTCCTGAAGGTAGCAGGGAGATGAGTGTGTGGCCAGGATGGTGTGGGTCCTTGATGATATTGCCAGCCTTTTTGAGGCAGCGACTGCGATAAATCCCCTCGATGGAACGGAGGTCAGAGCCGATGATGGACTGGGCAGTGTTTACTACTTTTTGTAGTCTTTTCCTCTCCAGAGCGCTCAAGTTGCCGAACCAAGCCACGATGCAACCGGTCAGCATGCTCTCTACTGTGCACCTGTAGAAGATAGAAAGAGTCCTCCTTGAAAAACCGACTCTCCGTAATCTTCTCAGGAAGTAGAGGCGCTGATGTGCTTTCTTGATAATTGCATCAGTGTTCTTGGACCAGGAAAGATCTTCAGAGATGTGCACGCCCAGGAATTTGAAGCTCTTGACCCTTTCTACCAACGACCCATTGATATAAACCGGACTGTGGGTCCCCATCCTACTCCTTCCAAAGTCCACAATCAGTTCCTTGGTTTTGCTGGTGTTGAGGGTCAGGTTATTGTGCTGGCACTATATGGACAGTTGCTCGGTCTCTCTTCTATACTCTGACTCATCCCCATCAGTGATACGTCCCACCACAGTGGTGTCGTCAGCGAACTTGATGATGGAGTTCGCACTATGACCGGCTACGCAGTCATGAGTATAGAGTGAGTACAGCAGGGGGCTGAGCACGCAGCCTTGAGGCGCTCCCGTGCTGATTATTATCGTGTCTGACACGTTTCCACCCATACGGACAGTCTGTGGTCTGTGAATGAGGAAGTCGAGGATCCAATTGCAGAGGGATGCGCAGAGACCCAGTTCTGCGAGTTTGGTACCCAGCTTGGAGGGGATGATTGTATTAAATGCCAAACTGTAATCAACGAATAACAGCCTGGCACATGAGTTTTTGTTGTCCAAGTGGTCCAGAGCGGAGTGGAGAGCCAGCGAGATCGCATCCACCGTTGATCTGTTGTGGCTGTAAACGAACTGCAGTGGGTCCAGGTTTTTGTCGAGGTAGGTGTTGATTTGCGCCATGATCAACCTCTCAAATCACTTCATCACCACAGGCGTTAGTTCCACGGGTCGATAGTCATTGAGGCATGTCACCTTACTCTTCTTGGGCACATTTATAAATTTGTATAAATGTATACATAAAGGTATACATTCATCAAAAAAAAGAATTAGTCACTCACACAACTAACTCATAATTATTAAGGATGTCAACATGTATGCATCTAATATGAGGCCAAGTCACTGGATAAATTTAAGAGAGAGTTAGATAGAGCTCTAGGGGCCAGTAGAGTCAAGGGATATGGGGAGAAGGCAAGCACGGGTTATTGATAGGGGACGATCAGCCATGATCACAATGAATGGCAGTGTTGGCTCGAAGGGCCGAATGGCCTCCTCCTGCACCTATTTTCTATGTTTCTATGTTTCTATGAATGCAGGAGGCTGTGGGGTATATAAGATAAGATGAATGTTAAGAGTCTTTCACCCAGAGTAAGGGAAATCAAGAACTAGAGGACAAGGGTTTAATAGGGGAAAGATTCAATAGCATCCCGCGGGACAACTTTTTCACTCAGACAATGGAGTGCATATCGAATGAGCAGCCAGAGGAGATAGTTGAGGCAAATACTATAACAACAATTAAAAGACATTTGGACAGGTACATGGATAGGAAAAGTTTAGAGGGATAAATAAATTGATACATTTAATTGTGTTATTACAGATTACCTGTTTAAAGTTTTCTGTGAATTATTATTTTGTTTAGAATACGTATTTAAATATGGGAATAATGGTTGGAAAACACAGACATTTTGAATTATGGAAAGAAACACAGGTCAATTGAGAAAGTGAAAAAAGAGGAAGCTTAATGTTTACATTATACTTTTCATACATTGATACATTTTTAAAGCATAATATAACAAAATTGGGTTGAAAGTGGTCAAGTTTATAAACTAAGAAAACACGATGGTCAGTCTTGAAACAGCAAGATTACAAAATTAGCAAGAAAATAAAAATTAAAAAGATATTCAAAGTTTAATTTGAAGTTTATCTTGGTTGAAGAATGAATGTTAGATAGTGGAAGGAGTAAGAATGAAAATTTCCTCACCAAGTGTTCAAGTGTTATCTTATCATGTTTTTATATATTTCTCATGTTGATAATGGTTAAGTGAGATATTAAAACAATAATTTTTAAAATGCAGTTCTGAGATGCGTTAATGAGCGCCCTCAACCACCAATGATCACTTTACATGCTTGGAATATGGGAGGGGGGGGGGGGGGGGGTTGGGGGTTTCCAAACACCAATATCCTGTTCCTGCCCACATTCCTGACTCCCTCATGAGTACTTCTTGTGCTCTTCATGAACTGCCCAATGCTCCCTAACCATTTAACCTCACAGGTCAATCACTTTAACAACATTAGCCTATTGCTAAGCAAAAATGTGCAAAGCATGATTAGATTTTTAAGAATTAACAATGTAATTACAGGGCTGCCAACATTGGGTGAGAGTTGGGAGTGAGAAATTGCAAGAGACCAAGCCTGAGGGAGCGTAGCGATCCGGGGGGGGGGGGGGGGGGGGGGAGGAGGGGAGGAGGGTGTGTCCCTTCACATTGGTACGGGGCTTTTGCATTTTCAGCTTGAAATTGTGCAATATGGTGCATACTGTAGCGATTCTTTTAACTTACACTTGAATGCAATATATATCCTTTAAATTGGATTAGCTATGAATAAGGTTAGAGTAAATTACATTCCTAATTACATTCCACAGTAGAGCCCAGGCTCTGATCAACACGTGCAGCACATGACTGATCTTAGTTTATTCATGTATGGAAATCAGATTATAATCAAACACGGCCCATGTTGACCAACCTGGGTCTCACTGTATACCTGGTACTACTCCTGACCCTGACTCCAGTTGCATACCTTCTCTCATTCCTGACCCAGAGTCCAGCCTTCCACCTGCATCCCCCCACCCCCCTATTCTACCCTGACCATAGCTGCTTACCTGCTTAGGTTCCGAGTGCTGAACACTCCCCTGGTCCCAGCTTTGACTGCACACCTAGTACTATTCCAGACCTTGACTCTGGATGCACACTTGGCCTTGCTCCTAGCCCCTCTGCACTGACAATATATCTGGCCCTTACATAAAGCCCCATATCTAGAATTTAGGAGATTTAGAGGGGATCTTATAGAAACTTACAAAATTCTTAAGGGGTTGGACAGGCTAGATGCAGGAAGATTGCTCCCGATGTTGGGGAAGTCCAGGACAAGGGGTCACAGCTTAAGGATAATGGGGAAATCCTTTAAAACCGAGATGAGAATAACGTTTTTCACACAGAGAGTGGTGAATCTCTGGAACTCCCTGCCACAGAGGGTAGTCGAGGCCAGTTCATTGGCTATATTTAAGAGGGAGTTAGATGTGGCCCTTGTGGCTAAGGGGATCAGAGGGTATGGAGAGAAGGCAGGTACGGGATACTGAGTTGGATGATCAGCCATGATCATATTGAATGGCGGTGCAGGCTCGAAGGGCCGAATGGCCTACTCCTGCACCTAATTTCTATGTTTCTATGTTTCTATGTTTCTATCTGACCCCCTGGACTTAACCTATTACGTTCAAGTCCACAGGTGCTTATCTAATGCAGTAATCTTTTATGGGGCAGTTCACAGACCAAATTATCTATAACAAAATTTGATACATCCATTGGCTTCCTTGTTATCTAACATGCTAGTTACTTTGTCAAAGAAGTCATCAATTGGTTGAACATAAGTTATCATCCATAAAATTATACCTACTCAGCTGTATAAGTATTCCGTTACCATTTCTTTCATTTTCCAAACAAACTGTCCTGATGTCATTTTCACCCCCAATATTTTCAGTATTTTTATTATCATTATCATCATCATCCTTTATTGTCATCTTACAAAGCAACAGTTGTACAGTGCAAAATGAGAAGACGTTTCCCAGGGAATACCGGAGCATCGCACATAAAAAGTTAAACATTTCACGCATAAAATGAAAACGATAAAAAAAACAAAAAAACAATCCAGTTCCAGATAAAACAGTACGAATAGTTTTTAAAAAAGTGCAGTCTTGCTCTATTCCTCTCAGCTGGGACTTTTCCGAAATGCAAAGTCCAATAACTATATATTTAAGCAATATTATTCTATTAAATGTGATCTTGAGAGTACATAATATTTTCTGTGGTATTCATAACACAACAATGATAAAAAGATCTTTGTTTGGATTGCACCTACCAACATGCATACATCATTATATTACAGTTAATATGTACCGAGGGCAAATTTTTGTTCCAATGCTCCCCATTCCCAATTAATTTTACATTGAAGCGAAGTTTAAATGGCATCATAAAAGTAAAACCTCCGGAATGGATGATATTCATTACGTGGTTGGTTGGGGTCAGTATCAGTACAATTACTATATTAAACTTTGAATCTTCAGATGTCCTAGTTCAAGCTAAAACTAAAGACAAATAATAATCTCCTCACACATTCCCCTGCAAGTATCACTGTCACTCCTTTAAAATATTCCCCTTCTTTGAACAAGCTCTTGAATATCGCATCTGAATCAGTTTCCATCTGATTACACTCCTTGAGTATGTTCATCTACGTGTTCAATTAATAAAACAACGAGGTTGCGGACATTTCTATTCAACCTGTCAAAGGAATTTAGGGTGGGGGGCTAGAAATAGTCAATGAGGTAAACAAACATAATAGTTGAGTGGCAAATGACAATACTGCTACCTTCCCAATATTTAACTGAGGGAAATAATGGGTTATCGGGGCTGTATGTTGTGACAGACAGCCTGAAACTTGCATGTAATTTTAATATTACACTTATCCCATCCCCCTAGATATTCCAGATTTATTAATTAAGGTTTTGTCAACTAATTACAAATCAGGCTAATTACAAATCAATAACATTAGCCAACTCCGAAATATGAAGCGCTGAGCATTGGGATCCAGACATCATGGACAACTGGCCTCAGTTCCCCGCTCACATCTGGCAGTGTTCTCCGTCTGAACCAGGGACTGCGGAGCATTTTTGAAAGTGGGGAGGCTGAGCGATCATTGATCACTGGCCTTGGGGGTACCCGGTGAGGGAGTGGAGCAACCGAGTGGGGAGAGGGTGTGGAAGTGTGGTGTCCCCCATCCCAGGATAGGGACTTTTTGAAATTTGATGTATTAAAATCATGTTTTAGTGCATTGTAGAAGTATGATTTCAATGTTTTTTGTATGAATTATTTTTAAGAGGTAACTTTTTAAGGTGTAACTTTTTCCACACAAAGGGTGATGGGTGTATGGAACAAGCTGCCAGATGAGGTAGTTGAGGCAGGGACCATCCCAACATTTAAGAAACAGTTAGACTGATACATGGATAGGGCAGGTTTGGAGGTATGAACCTAAAGCAGGTAGCGTACCTGGGACATGTTGACGGGTGTGGTCAAGTTGCGCCGAAGGGCCTGTTTTCACACTGTATCACTGACTACATTATACATCCACCATGCATGAATGCTTCAAAATCAAGTGATTGAGGTTTATTGCCATATACTCAAGCATAGAAACATAGCAAATAGGTGCAGGAATAGGCCATTCGGCCCTTCGAGCCAGCACTGCCATTCAGTATGATCATGGATATTCATCTAAAATCAGTACCTCTTTCTGGGTTTTTTCCCCATATCCCCTGATTTCATTAGCCCCAAGAACTAAATGTAACTCTCTCTTAAAAACATCCAGTGAATTAGCCTGCACTGCCTTCTGTGGCAGAGAATTCCACAGATTCACAACTCTCTGCATGAAGAAAGTTTGTCTTCATCTCAGTCCTAACTGGTCTCTACCCTTTATTCTTAAACTGTGACCCCTGGTTCTGAACTCCCCCAACATTGGGAACATTTTTCCTGCAGTTACAATAAGTGGAAATCTAGCAGGCAAGCAGGGTGCTTTCTCCAATTTGAAGTCCACTATCTTCCACCGTTTCTACCCAGTGCTTGGTACTTACTTCCAGCAGCCATTGGTTGTCCTCCAGGATGCACCGAGCCTCAGCCTGATCCATGCTGGTCACCTGGGCAAATTTGGCACAGAGACTCTCACGGCAGCGGTGCAACGCTTCCAACGCCTCCGACGGCCCGGAACTCTTGCACTGAGGCTGTTCCATGGCCGGAGTTGCAGTGAGCGACTCGCCAGCCCAGTAAACACTCGCCATCCCCGCTTTCCGTCCGCACCTGTCCCCGCCGCTGCTTCTGCTTCCAACTCCCATGGCCCATGCAGTTGATATTAGTTTTGAAATTTTCGTTGATCACAGAATTTCTCATTACAGAAATTTGTGATCAGCGTGAGAATTTGGCAAAATGCGTGATTCTCACGCTCAATGCATGGGAGTTGGCAGCCCTGCCTCTATATCCCCATATCCCCCCCCTCTCTCTCTCTCCCCCACTCTCTCCCTCCCACCTCACTCTCCCCCTCTTCCACTCTCTCTCCTATCACCCCCTCTCTCTCCCCCATCTCCCCTCCCTCTCTCTGCTCTCTCTGCCGCTCCCTCTCTCTCTCCTCACTCCCCTTCCCTCTCTTCTCTCTCTCCCCCTCTCTCCATTCTCTCCCCCTCTCTCGCCTTCTCACTCTCTCGCCTTCTCACTCTCTCTCATTCTCTCCTCTCTCTCCCTCCCACCTCGCTCTCCCCCTCTCTCTCGCCTTCTCTCTCCTCTCTCTCCACCATCCCCTCTCCCCCTCTTTCCCCTAACTCTCTCTCCCCTCTTTCCCCTCTCCCCTCTCTCTCCCCTCTCTCTCCTTCTCCCTCCTTCTCTATCTCCCTCTCACCCCTCTCTCTTTCCCCTCTCTCCCCCATCTCTCCCTCGCCCCCTTGCTCTCTCCACCCTCTCTCCCCCTTCTCTTTCTCCACTGTCTCTATCTCCTATTTCTCTTTGCCCCTCTCTCCCTCTTTCCCCCATTTCTCTCCCCCCCCCCCTCTCTTTTACCACACCTCTCTCTTCCCCTTCTCTCCTCCTCTCTCTCCCCTCCACCCCCTCTCTCCCCCTTTCTCCCCCCTCTCTTTCTCCCCCTCACTCTCCCCTCCCTCTCTCTCTTCCCACTCTCTCCTACCTCACTCTCCCCCCTCTCCCTCCCCTCACCTCTCTCTCCGTCTCACCCCCTCTCCCTCCCCTCACCTCTCTCTCTCTGTCTCACCCCCTCTCTCTCTCCCTCCCATTGAGAGTATCTGTCCCTACGTAACAGAGACTCTCACGGCAGCGGCGCTACACTTCCGACGCCTCCGACGGCCCGGGACTCTTGCACTGGGGCTGCTCCATGGCCGGAGTTGCAGCGAGCCACTCGCCAGCCCCGCAAACACTCGCCAGCCCCACAAACACTCGCCAGCCCCGGCTCCCCGCATCTGTCCCCGCCCGCTGCTTCCATCCCTCCCTCAGCCCCAGCTCTCCAACACTCGCGGCCCATGCAGTTTATATGTTTTGAAATTTTCGTTGATCACAGAATTTCTCACGACAGAGCGTGAGAATTTGCCCAAATGCGTTATTCTCACGCTCAAAGCGTGAGAGTTGGCAGCCCTGTAATTAAATATCAATAATCCTTTCTTAAAGCAAGAGCGCCCTAAGTCTGTAACAGTTTTTGGTGACTTCCAACTTGATATTGAGGCTCGTCCTGCAACATATCATGCACACCAAAAAATAATTAAGTCAATCTCTTTACTAATATTATAATATCAAAATTCAGGGACAGTTTCTGCCCAGCTGTTGTCACACAACTGTCATATCCTATCACCAACTAGTCCTGACATACCATCTACCTCATTGGAGACCCTCAGACTATTTTTAATTGGACTTTTTCTGGCATTAAACATTATTCCCTTTATCCTGTATTTGCACACTATGGATGGCTCAAATGTAGTTATGGATAGTCTTTCTGCTGACTGGATAGCATTCAACAAAAAGCTTTTCATTGTACCTCGGTACACGTGGCATTTAACTAAACAATTAACTAACTTAACCAATTATAGTTGAAACAAGTCCAAACGTTCTACTGCTCTATAATTCTGCCCAAAATACATATGATCACAATATTACACTGAAGAACATTCATTGCTATAGAACTCCACAATGTGTGGTACAACTTTCAAACACAAGCAGCTGGAGTTCAAATATTGGTAAATTATTCCATGTACTTGATTTAAATGCATACAGCAAATGTTAAAATATTTCTTACACGTTATATTGAAAAATACATCTATTCAAAGTATGGTTGCACTTTACTGGCAAAAATAGAATGACTGCCAGAAATGCTAGAAAAATTAGTTATGTTCTTTTTGAAAGCCTTTTGAAGGGAGAAATAATTGAAAAATCAGTAGATAAATAAAGTGAAGCATACAATAAAATCTGGTAATCTGCCATCCCAATATTTGAAAATCCCAGTGGTTTGGCATTTAACTCGAACTGTTGCTTCCCTTAATACACAGAACGGGTTTCTCCAATCCTTTAGAACTCACTGTGGCCCCATTCCCAAGCTCCCTACAAATTATTTGGGACCTATTTCCTGTCATCCCTTTATAATTACTGGAACTTTATACCACTATGTTACATCCTAAAACAAAAAAAGTGTATTAAAAGTGTGTTGGAGTCGCTCCAGTACCAAGTGTAAATGATTAATGGTGTTTTACTGTTCTATCTTAAGATAGATTGCTGACCTCCAAGATTCAGAGTGATCCGTATGTACAACTGCATGAATTTAAAAAAGGTTAATATACAAGTCAAGCAAGTCATTAGAAATGCAATAGATCTGGTAGAGTTCATTTGAATGCAAAATTAGGAAGGTTATCTACAAGACAGTGGTGAAATGATATTAGGATTATTGTTAAAAGTATTGGTCTCCTTATTTAAGAGGAGGATGTCAATGCACAGGAAGTAACTCAGACGGTTTACAAGACTGATACCTGGAATTGATGGGCTCTTTTATGAAGAAAATTTTGAGAACCATGGTTCAAATGTGCCACAGTTTAGTAGAGTGAGAGACATTGACAGAGCACAAGGTCCTCGGGATTTTAACATAGAGGGTCTGGATAGAATATTTTCTCATGAGAAAATCTAGAATTAGAGGTCACAGTTTAAAAGTAAGACATTTTTATTTTAGATAGATGAGATGATTCCCCCTCCCTCTGTGGGCTGTGATTCTTTCAAGTTCTCTTCCTAAAAGGGCAACAGAAATGGGGATGCTGAAGATGTTTTTGCGGATGAACTTGAAGCTCTCGACCATCACCACATTGGCAGGACTGGAACGGGTACACCATCCCGTTTCCTGAAGTCAATAACTGACATACCCTATTCCAAGTAAAATGTTAAATTAGACTACTTTTTTCATTTAAAATAGGGTGTTTCAGCACAGATAAGAGAGCACCAGCATAATACAAGGAGGGAGTAACTGGTTATGGGAACTAGGCTTTAAAAAAAAATGACTATGTTAAGAAAGGTTATTTCCATTCATAGTGTAATTGATAATGAGAAGTTATCACTTAAAAAGTACCAGGAATTATCTTGGAGAAAATGAGGACGGTGCTGAAAAGAAATGTTTTTTCATGGGATACAGAATGCTTTGTCACATAACTGTTTGAGGCAAGAGATCAAAACAACTTTCAAATGAAAAGTAGATAAATATCTGTGGCACAGTAAATGCTACACTATGTGGATATACCCAGGGCATTCAGAATAACTTTGGACCCATACCACCAGGTAGTTATGTATTATATATATCTATAGCTTTAAGGTCACATTAAATTTATGCATTAGGGTATTAAAATATAAATTATCTACATCAAATTTTTCATTTTTTTCAGATTGCTGGATAGCACCAACCAGGGTATGAAGATCAATTTTTACGTTCAGGTTTTCACGACGTAAACGATCAGTTTCTTCTTTCGACAGTTCCCATTTTAATTTTTGTTCCTGTCAAATAGAATAATTCAAACCATATTTAATTTTGCATTGCTGAAATTAACTGATGGCTCAACTTTTAGATCTCCAACCAGCAGAAATAGTACACTAACATAAGTAAAACAGCAGAGTAGGGTCTGGATTGCTGCAGCAGAGGTACATTACTTTTGTAAATGTGATAAGACATGTGGAAGACCCACTTAGTGCTAAGGTTCATTGCAGAACATAGAAAATCTTACACTGAAACACCCTATTTTAAATGAAACAAGGAGTCTAATTTAACATTATACTTGTAAACATAGAAACATAGAAACAAGATGCAGGAGTAGGCCATTCGGCCCTTCGAGCCTGCACCGCCATTCAATATTATCATGGCTGATCATCCAACTCAGTATCCTGTACCTGCCTTCTCTCCATACCCCCAGATCCCTTTAGCCACAAGGGCCACATCTAACTCCTTCTTAAATATAGCCAATTAACTGGCCTCAACTACCTTCTGTGGCAGAGAATTCCACAGATTCACCACTCTGTGTAAAAAATGATTTTCTCATCTCGGTCCTAAAAGACTTCCCCCTTATCCTTAAACTGTGACCCCTTGTTCTGGACTTCCCTAACATTGGGAATAATCTTCCTGCATCTAGCCTGTCCAACCCCTTAAGAATTTTGTAAGTTTCTATAAGATCCCCTCTCAATCTCCTAAATTCTAGCGAGTACAAGCCGAGTCTATCCAGTCTTTCTTCATATGAAAATCCTGCCATCCCAGGAATCAGTCTGGTGAACCTGCTCTGTACTCCCTCTATGGAACTACTATGTCAGTTATTGACTTCAGGAAACGGGATGGTGTACCTGATCCAGTCCAGCCGATGTGGGGATGGTCGAGCACTTCAAGTTCATCCGCAAAAACATCTTCAACAGTTTGTCGAGGACCAACCACATTAAAGCTATGACCAAAAAAAGCACCAATACTACTTCCTCAGAAGACTGTGGAAATTTAGCACTTCCTATCAACTTCCAGATGCAAAGCATCCTATTGGGATGCTTCACACTTTGGTTTGGTAACTACTCTGCCGCAAGAAATTACAGAGTTGTGGCCCAGTCCATCACTCAAACCAGTCTTACACCCCACATCCCCATCTAAATGATTCCATCTACATTTTGCACCTCAAGCTGCCTCAGGAAAGTAACCAACATAATCATGGACCATTTTTACACCGGTCATTCCGTCTTTTCCCCTCAAGATACAAACGTGAATGCATATACACCAGTTTCAGATATAGCTTCTTTCCTGCTGTTATCAGACCACTGAACAGCTCTCTCATAAGTTACATTGTAGCCCTGATCTTGTAAACTACCTAATTGCAGACATTGCTTTTTATAAAGCCGCATTTATCTGTAATTGTAACACTATAACGTTGTAAAACTGCACTCTGAATTTTATTTTTTTTGCTGCACTTGTTATGGCTTGATTGTACTCATTTACAGTTGGATTTGAATGGATAACATTTGAAGCTTTTCACTGTAACTTGATACACAAGACAAATAATAAACCAATACCAGTGCATATTCTCTTGATGTTCTGACAGTCACTAGTGACAGTGACTAGTGGGGTACCTGGGACCGCAGCTATTTACAATGTGCATTAATGATTTAGATAAAGGGATTAAAAGTAACATGAGCAAATTTACAGATGACACAAAGCTGGATGGCAGTGTGAACTGTGAGGAGGATGCCATGAGGATGCAGGGTGACTTGGACAGGTTGGGTGAGTGGGCAGATGCATGCCAGATGCAGTTTAATGTGGATAAATGTAAGGTTATCCACGTTGTTGGTAAAAACAGGAAGGCAGATTATCATCTGAATGGTGTCTAGTTGGGAAAAGGGGAAGTACAACGAGATCTGGGGGACCTTGTTCATCAGTCACTGAAAGTAAGCATGCAGGTATAGCAGGCAGTGAAGAAAGTGAATGGCATGTTGGCCTTCATAACAAGAGGAGTTGAGTATAAGACCAAAGAGGTCCTTCTGCGGTTGTACAGGGTCCTAGTGAGACCACACCTGGAGTATTGTCTGCAGTTTTGGTCTCCAAATTTGAGGAAGGACATTCTTGCTATTGAGGGAGTGCAGCGTAGGTTCACAAGGTTAATTCCCAGGATGGCGGGACTGTCATTTGTTGATAGAATGGAGTGGCTGGGCTTGTATACTCCGGAATTTAGAAGAATGAGAGGGGATCTTATTGAAACATAAGATTATTAAGGGGTTGGACACGGTAGATCCAGGAAATATGTTCCAGAACCAGGGGCCACAGTTTACGAATAAGGGGTAAGCAATTTAGAACGGAGATGAGGAAAAACGTTTTCACACAAAGGGTTGTGAATCTGTGGAATTCTCTGCCTCAGAAAGCAGTGGAGGCCAATTCTCTCTATGCTTTCAAGAGATAGTTGGATAGAGCTCCTAAAGATAGCGGAGTCAGGGGATATGGGGAAAAGGCAGGAACGGGGTACTGATTGGGGATCACAATGAATGGTTATTCTATAAACCTTTTTGATTCATGTTTGTAGCTTTGTACCAAGCAGCATTTGGCAATTTGTTTAAATTGGCAATCTAATGCCCCGCCACAGCACCCAGTTTATTAGTAAGAAAACAATACTGTTTTGTGAAGATGTAATCCACTGTTCTGTCAATTTGTTTATTTTGCAAATATTTATCTAGTTTCCTTTTAAAAGCTTCTATACATTCAGTTCCATCTGCCTGACTATTGCAATTTCATGGGCTAATAACCTACTCATTACAAAAACCTGTTATTTAGCAATGATCATAACTCATAAAAAAAATTCTCCCTTCACACAAAATCTTTCAAAAAGTAAACCCCTTTACACTCTGCAAGTCTTCGACATCTTCCTTAAAACGTTGGTTGGTATTTTATCTCTGGTCTTGCCAATAATATAAAATTAACTTCATTTTTAAATTTTGCAATCTTTGTCACAAGGGTCCCAGATACAGAAATGCCAAATGAGATTCTTCTGCCCATTGAGCCTGAATTCACTGAGGAATTCTGACAGACCCATACCCCAGGAAATTATTTTTCCCTTCATATGCCTAATCATTACCTTTATGAAATCTCTGACCGAGTCTGCCTCCTCCATCTCCAGATCATACCTGGACTGCATGAAATAGTAGAGATACAAAGAAAGACTTTACTTATCTACCAAAATGTTGAAACTGTGCCTGCCCCCATTCTTTCAATTTAATATCGGCTCTTTTTGTAAATTCAATCTCTGAACTCTAAAACTAAACAAGAA